>NW_019416555.1:137431-207909 GCF_000390285.2 Anoplophora glabripennis
TCATCTAGTGGTTGGTCCTTTAAAAGTCCCATAGCACTGCGGCCTAATTAGGCCTATTGTGCGTCCCACTACTAGTCCTATTCAGCAAGTAGATTTGTCCTTTTTACAAAGTCCAAAAGCTTCCCTGCTGACACTTCTCTTAGTTCCTTGGGTTCCAAAGAGGGTCTCCCAAGGAGCGCCATTCTGCTACGTGCAAATCCCGGACACTCGCCCAGGATATGCAGAGAAGTTTCATCCGCCGATTCACATCCTCGGCAGACCGGACTGTCTAAATGTACGTTAATAGACAACATAATTTAGAAGAACTCCAAAATTGTATTATAGATGAAGTACACAGAGTTACCCCAGAAATAATTCATAATGTGCAAGAAAAATTTCTACACAGACTTGCGTATTGTCAAGAAGTCGGTGGGTGGAAATTCGAACACTTGATTTAGGTAGAAAACTTAATCAATTGTATTTGCTTGACATAGGAATTGTTATTTTTTTTAATGAATATTTACGTTTTCTAATATTCAATCGTCATTTACTCGAAAACTTTCCTATGTAAGATGACAACATTTTAATACTGTCGGATCGACAATGAAACGATTTTTCAGAATCAAGAAAAAAGAATAGAGGGTAGCTGTGTAAAAAAATGTCGATAACGTCATTACTCGAAAACAAATGACGGTTGAAAATCGCCTTTTATGGTAAAATATGTATTTTTTAAATTAAAAATCGACCTGTTCGAGGATTTTTCCCAAAAAAAAATTGTTTCGTTTTTACTGAATGTATTCCATACTTTTGGCGCGTACAGTATAATAGTTATATTACACTTCAATTTATTGACAAAAAAACATTCAATATTATCATTTTTTTCTCTGATTATTAACCCAACTTGAAAATTCAGGATTTCCAATGACAATTTATCAATATCTGTGGTTTTATTCGTTCTATTATGTTAAGTAATAAACCGATAAATTACAGATTAAATATTAGCAAACTTGAGTTAAATTTGAAACAATTTGGATCCTGTTTTCAATTAAAATTATTACTGGACATATCTTCAAGTGAAGTCACGTGGATTCATATTTTAACTATGTTTTCTTTATCTGAAATAACAATCTGTGTGGGGTGCGTATGTGGTAACATGTGCCATAACAAAATCAATACAGGGTGTAACCCAAGTACGTTCAAATATTTAAGTGGGGTATTACTGAATTCTAAGAAAAAAGGTAACATAATTATAGATCTATTGATCAAGACTGTGAGCAAACTGAACATCTTTATGTACAGCAACGTATATAAAGCTGTCAATGAAGTCAGCGGTTCCAAAAATGTTTCTTCGTATTATAGTGGTCAGTGGGTGTTATCAAAATATATATGTATACTATTACAAAAAATATTTCTGCCAATCGAATGTTCACAACACGATTTACTTATGCTTCAAATAGTCCTCTCCGAGTTTATAAATACGTTGTACAACTGACGACAATATTATCGCAAGAATTCTTTGAAACGGTTTATGTATTTATGAGAAGATTATATTGTTGGTCCAACTTAACATCCATTCCGGATACGTTTCCTCTCGAATTGTTCAGAATTATCCAAAGATATATAAAGCAATTAAACTAATTTCATCTAAAAAACCTCGGAATCCATTTAAACTCTCTGTCGCTGCGAAGTTTAGAGTTATAACAGGAATATTCGGATTTGTATTCCCCCACAGCATTTCGCGGCTCTGCAGTAAACGTAAATTATGGTTGTAGGTTATGCTCTGCTTACTTAGACCCGGCTTAGGTTGCAGGATGACAACTTTCAGGTATTGATAAGATCCTATTCAATAGGACCACGGAATGTGTTGATTTAACCGGGGGATCACTGGCATTACCGGATGATTTATTAAGATTAATTTGCAAACTGAAATTTTTCAGTAAACATAGCCAAGCCCAAGAGAAATTAAATAAAATCATTTATCTACTCCTATTAATTTATATATTAATTATTCAACTGCTTTTGAGCAATTAATAGTATCAATAAACAAGTAGCGTGAGTTTTTATAGTGAGTTATTATAACTCACGCTGGGCTTCTACAATGATAATTCGGTATGTAAATAGTGTACGCAGTAAATTCTTGGAAATTTTTATGCCGATAAATACATTCCATTGGTGTAAAATGGAAAGAATTTTTAACAAGTGGAAAGGAATGAATAATTAAAAGATTTTAAAATTATTAAATTGCCAACGCCTCTCAGTAGGCGGAACTGTCAATTATTATCATTGAGGGGACTAATGTCATTTAATATTTTAACAAAATAATTTTGACGTTTTCAAATCAATTTCTAATAATAGTCCTAAAAAAGATGAATTTAGATAGCGAAGATGAGTTATTATGTACACCTCCAGAAATAAGAGAAGTAGCTAATAATGCAATACAGAATTTATTACCAGAAAAATCAAAAAACAAGTGTAAAGGTATATATAAAAATTTTCAAGATTGGTGTAGCAATAAAAACGTTAACTCGTTTACAGAAAATGTAGTCGTAGATAAAGTATAGTATTCAACTTGCGGTAATGGTCATAACTCACTTGATGAATTACAGCACTCGCCTGCGGCTCGTGCTGCAAACTTCATCTGCGTGAGTTATGACCTGCATTACCGCTCGTTAAATAATATACTACTATACTATCTATTTATATGGGCGTTGGGGCATACGGGAAAATATTTAAAAATTAGATTTATTAATTCTTATGGCAAAAACGTCAATCAAATTTTTTCAAGTAATAAATTTCTCTGTCTCTGTTCTTATGTGTATATCTTAATTGATGAATAGCTATTTAAATCAGAACCATTAAGTGCATATCTAAAGTGAAATAAATTCTCACAACAATCTTCTATTCTGCGACTTTAATATTTTGAATATAATTTTCCATAAACAACACGTATATATAATTAGTAGACCTATTTGCATAATTATTGTAGATGTATAAGTTAAACAATGAAATGATGTAATTAACTAATTAAATTAAATCATTACTACTATTTTGATTATTTTTAATACCAACTGAAATAGTTCAATATTTTTGTTTTTGTACAAAGTATCAATTACTCTGTTAAGAGGAAATAGAAGAGCTTAATTAAATGAAAACAAATATATGTCTAACATTAAGTATAAAGTCATAATTACCACAAGATAGAGCAATCAAAATATGAAATCGAGACGAAGAAGAACTTAAATACAAACATTAATAAACAAACAAATAAGATAAATAAAAAATTACGCGAAGTGTAACATTTGCTAAACAAACATTTGTTTTGTGTTAGGCATTCATAGTACGAAAAAAATGTCTTCAGTCGATCGATATTTTTAGAAATTGGAAATAATTTGGTATAGAGTAAAACCTAGAATTAAGCCTATGAACATGATATAAAAGCTTTGAGACTGAAATTGAATTTAAAGTATTATTTATAACACAGGCCCATAAACAGAAATCGAAAAGTCCTTTTTCCCAGATTAGGTGGCCTTTATATTTTTGGGGGCGCTGATCACGATCCCAGTGTCCATATGACTCCATCACGTCTAGATCAAGGTCAAATTAAGGTCAAACACTCAAATGATACAATTTTTTTACCCCGGATTTTGAAAGAGGAAAATTTACGTCCGAATACGTTTCGACTGGTTGGTCGAACCGAATTTTCCGCTGTTTCAGAATCCGGGGTCAAAAAAAATTTCATCATTCGAGTTAGTGTGTTTGATCTTAATTTGACCTTGATCTAGACGTGATGGGGTCATATTGTCACCGTGATCGTTATCAGCGGCCCCAAAAACATAAAGGTCGCCTAGTCTGGGAAAAATAACTTTTCGATTTCTGTTTGTGGACCTGAATGAATCAGATTGAAAACACAATTCGCCTACGAAAGAGACTATTAAAATAAAAACCACCAAGCAACAATTCTTGAGGTATCACGAAGAGGATAAATTCCATAAATAATAAAATGTAACGTCTTTAGATATTTCCGTTGTAGATACTTTCTCTAATTGAATATTATATACATTATAAATGGGACTTCAAACAATCGATGCATATTCTAGTTTGCAACGCGCAAATGCTACATACCTCTATCTATATCTTTACGTTCTATAAGTATTTAGAATTAATAAAGTTTACATTTTTAGAAACAGATTTGGCTACTAAACTGATATATTCATCAAACAATAACTTAGCATCAAAGATCAGTAAATTGCGTATCTTAATTTCGAAAAGATTCACCAATTTTGTAAACGAAATCTAGAGTGGACCGTAGGACATAATTTTACATTTGCTTACTCGTATATTCAGAGGTAGATTACATGGGCTCCCCCTATATTTTGACACTCTAAAGACAATGGAGCCATCAGAAATGCTCTATATGTCAGAATTTTTCCCTAACAAATCAAAAAATAACCTCAAAATCAGCGGAAATCTGGATTTATCTATTAAAATAGTTAAGACATTAAAATTAAAGTACACACGGGCTAATGATAATGGGATCAAGATAATTTTTTTTATTCCTGCACTTTTTTCTCTAAAATACCGTTGTACAATCATTTTTAACCAATTTTGAGGATTAAAATGCCTATAACTTCTCAAAAATGCATTTTAGAGAAAAAAATGCAAGAATGCAAATGCAAGTTTGTTTATCCTGCGATTCATTAGGTTCTGCTAGGTTAGAATTTGTGGTTTATACCTGTCTGTTCATTTCAGACTCAACTCGGTAGGTTTTGTTAAGTTTAGAACGAATGATGTATGCGATTATTCTAGTCTGTGTATAATACGCGTTTCGAAAATATTTTTCTTGGGACAAAGAACATTCAATAGTATATTGCACAACTGCTCAAAGACTGCTGAATGAACTGAAGCCAGATATTTATAAAGGAGGGATAGATTCCTCTAAACGAAATATAAGGGAGTCCTCTATAATACGATAAGTTCGCTTCTATTACTATGGCACATTCAATAACGCTAAAATATTGGTACGATAATGTGAAATTGGTTTCCAAATAATTTCAAAATCTTAATTATTTTAACAAAAAATCGAGCAATTTCTTGGGGTTAGGGAAAAGTCCTGAAGTGATGGAGCATTTCTAATGGCTCCATGGTTCTCAGCGTGTGAAAATACAAGAGGAAATCATACGTTGTTAAAAAGTATAAGTTTTTTTTATGTGGGCCAGTATTATTAATTGCTACCAGCTATATTAGTAAGCATGCAGTAATAAAGATTAGTTAGATAGTTAACAAAAATAATAAACAACAGTGGCCCGAGGATTGACTCTTCACGATTCTGTGCAAAGTGGTATCTACAATTACTAAAATCATATTTAAACAAAGATAATAGAGCAGGGGAAGTACCATATGATTTCAACTTCAGTGTTAACAAATTCTGTATCTAACACCCAGGATTTCTATCCAATTTTTTTTTTAAAAAAGGAAAATTAATGTTAAATGAGTAGATAATCATAGATACTTGCTTGCTTTATTATAAGCTGACAATATTGATTTAAAAAATTATAGTACACCGTGCAAACTTTTTTCTAAATGTCAGTGAACATTAACTTTAACGACCCAACAGCACTGTGAAAAAAAAATAAATATGTCATATAGCAAAATGTAAGGAAGTATTGAAGTTCCCTTGACTATCTAGTAGACATTTCTGAAATTAAAACATTTATGAATCTATTTGTTTTAGGTTTGAATTAATGTAATGTCTACAAAGTTGGAAAGGATTTTTGAAGTGAAAATAAATCAAAATGCTGAAACTGGCAGAAATATTTTTGCAAATATTATAACTTTTTGAAAAAATACCTACTGAATTACCACAGTAATACAGGGTGTTTCAGTTCGAGTGAATCAAACTTTAACCACAAATAGAACTCAATAAATAATTCAGAATTGCCTTATAAAGCAAGGGTTTAAGTCCCACCGTTGTTTTGTTTTTAAAATCTTATTATTTACGAAATCTTTGGAATGCTTATAACAAATTGATTCAAATTAGGTGTGGTATTAACATTTGCACATGTGCATAATTTACTGTAAAATTTACAAATTTTTGTAGGTCAGTGGCGTAGGAATGTGTATCAAAGTGAGATTTTTTACCCCAAGTTCTACGCCAATGACCTAATAATCATTTGGTATTCATTTTTAGATTCCGTGGACAATTCTACATAAAAATGTATAGGTACTTGTTGAAAATCGGTATACAGTGTAGGAAAGTACCGATGGTCTATCATAAGTTAAGTGAGAGCGATAAAGTAAGCCATAGAAATCCATGTGATAGACAAGGATGGCTATAATGAAGGCGTCTAATAGTCAACGCCCATTTCGCCCTTCCACAAATAAGATCCACTTCTTGACTATTAGACGCTTTCATTATAGCCATCCTTGTCTATTACATGGATTTCTATAGCTTACTTTATCGCTCTCACGTAACTTCCGATAGACCATCGGTACTTTCCTACACTGTAGTGTATCGTTTTACCGATAATCTCAGTTCATCCATTTTTTTACAAGCACTAACTAATATTTCAAATCTTAAAAATAAAATGACAGTTTCTGATGACAGATAAGTCTATTATTTCTTTTTCATGGCAATCGTCAGTACGGATAGTGTAATGGACGCACAACGCAGATTTAAAATTAAAATGTAGGTGTAATTTAAAAAAAATTATATCTGTTTAAAACCAACGTTGAATGGGCAAACATACCTATAATTGCTTCAGAATGGCACAATTGAAATTTTAGAGGAGGCGCCATTGAATAAGATGCTTATCGCACAGTACAGCAACAAAAAAATGAGCTCAAAGGGGGAATTCACAACATTACGAATGCAATAAATAATACACAAGAGATTATATTTAGAATTTACCATAGTCGTTTCGCCGATGCCGAAGACATATTATTTAATATTGTTTTGAATTCTAAGTTAATGCGTGATATTATAATAATATTAATTTAAAATTTACTTCCTTTCGTTAAGAAACTAAATTTCTTATCAGAAGAACGGTCTTCCATTCAACTGAGATTTTCGGTAAAACGATACACTATACCGATTTTCAACAAGTATACCTTTTTTTATGTAGAATTGTCCATGAAATCTAAAAAATTAATCCCAAATGACTATTAGGTTATAGACGAAAAAGTTGGGGTAAAAAATCTCACTTTACTACCCATTTCTGCAAATTATGCACGTGTGTAAATGATAATACTACGCCAAATTTGAATCAACTTGTAGATTTCGTAAATAATATGATTTTAAAAACCGACTAATACGGCCCTGTACGGTGAAAACGGTGAGACTTAGACCCCTGCTTTATAAGGCAATTCTGAATTATTTATTGATTGTGGTTAAAGTTTGATTCACTCGAACTGAAACACCCTGTATAAAAAAATATTTTTGGAATCGCGATAACTAGACTGGTCCTGTTTATATAAATCGATGTACACAAAGTTGTACATTTAATTCACAGTTTCCATCAACAGCTCCATATGTTACCACCACATCCATTACTGTATTCTGGGAAGAAGTATTTAGCCTCCAAATTTTTAAAAAGTACTTATGTTTAGTAGTGACAATAAATCTGAAGCAAATAAAGCTATGTTCCTATTTTTTGCAAAAAATATTATGCGTCTTCCCCCCAATTACCTTATCTATATCAGAATATCCGTAACGAAACACAAATTCTAATTTATACTTTACTTACAAATAGTATAGAATATTTTCTGTGTATTTTTTTAAATACCTGAAAATGCGGACCTAACTTCACAAATTTCCAATTTTGTTCATTAGATATTTCCCTAATGAGACGTGTACAACTTCCGTTTTGTGGCTTATAAATACTGGCAAATATTTTATTACCTTTTGAAAGCATAAATAATTTGAAATTTATCTCAAAAGCTCCTCAACGCGCAACTTACAAATGAAGTGAATTGATTTGCAAGTAAAAAAGTTTCGACTTTAAACAAATTCGAGAACTTGGTTCCCTCTATATCTTCTTAACGGATGGCTTACATATTTGAATTTTTAGCTTACAGATATTTATGAATAACTTACTAATTACTCATAAAACTACTTTAAATTTAGCGGCAAAAATTGGGTTAACTTCACTGACCTTTACAAAATATAATATTGTGATCGGCGCCTTCACCAAAACTTTAAAAATTGCAGGAGCTCTTAATTTTCCTGTCAGTCACAGTTTTAAAGTACGTAGATACAAATTTATTATAAAATAGAAATGTAATAGCAATTTCAACAAATATAGTTGGTATTGTGTCCAGTTTATTGTAATTTTCGATACTATATTTTTGTGTACTCCTTTTAATACATTTAATTCCATTTTTCAGTAATCAGCAACGCCTTATAGTCCACAGTACAGGCCCCCCCTGGAAAGTTGAATACCACATACTTTATAACTCCTGAGGAGCTTCGTTTTGACGAGTCTACCACATTTTTCCTCCGTGACTTTTCTCGATTCCTCCGCTTTTCCACTCGGAAAAGTCTAAAAACATGGCAATTTCCCGGGGTCTTGAAAATTCAAGACCACATCTTTTATTTTTAGCTTAAGTAACTGGAAATTTTGTTGCGAATGCCGATTTAAATTTGTCCGACATTTGTTTAATTAAAAGCCTTTTTTGTCGAAAATCGTCCACATTAGGAAGTTCTAACAAGAGTACATTATTTTTAGAAAATAAAATTGTACAATAGAAATTAGAGCCCGACTGGTAAAAAACCTAACCTTAAAAAAATATAACTTAAATTGTAATAAGAATGTAGCATAACTAGCGTTTTCTATGAAATATACAAAAAAAATAGACTAGCGTATTTGGCACCCTTAAAAACCTCGGGCTACCAAATTTCATAAAAATATTTCGCACTATTTGGAAATTTTCATAAAAATGTTATTTAAAAAAATTTATTTGGTCTCTCCGTATCTCGAAAACAAGAGGAGATAGACATAGAGTTCATAAGACAAAAAATTCTAATTTTTTATCATACTATCACTCTCTTTATTTACGGGAGGTCTTCCTGAAACACCCTGTATATATTTTTCGTTTTATTCTTGTAATTGTAAATCTCTATATGCTCAACTTAGCCAAATAAATATCGAGAAAATAATTAAACGATTTTAAAAAAGTATTTATGGTGTAAAAAAATTATGCACAAAAGTTTTGGAATTTTCTTTTAGAAAAATAGGAAAATTTTTGTAAAGAAAAATAACAAACGCGAATGAAAACTTGAAAGAGAAAAAGGGATTTTCATATCAAGTATAATATTAATTTATTTAGAAATAAGCATTATGCACCAAGATCGTATTAATCGCCTCAAAAATAACTTCATTTGTTTATAACTTTTAAATTTTTAAGCATAAAATAAGCAATATTATAATTATTTATTAGAAACAAATAATAATTTACATAATAATAATTAATAACCATTTATAAATTTGAAATTTTTGGAGTGAAAAATTTAAATTTCATCACGTTTATTGATTTATTGATTTTTTAATAATTTGCGGACATTAAATTGTCGGACACTTATATCACTATTTTGCACAGTAAATTTAAAAGTGAAAAAATTTAAAATTAGATATGTGGTAATCGATTTTTCATACCCCGTGAAAATTCCGATTTCCAGCTGTCGGACTGAAAAAACGCGGCTTGAAATTTGTCGGACAACAATACTTTTTGACTGAATTAATTATTTACAATTAATTTTACTAAAAATTACCTATGTGGTAATTGATTTTCAATACCCTCTTATTTTGGCATGTTTCGACCGGTAGACACGTCAATGTCGGAGGAATTTCTGTCGGACAAATTTAAATCGGCATTCGCAACAAAATTTCCAGTTACTTAAGATAAAAATAAAAGATGTGGTCTTAAGTTTTCAAGACCCCGGGAAATTGCCATGTTTTTGGACTTTTCCGAGTGGAAAAGCGGAGGAATCGAGAAAAGTCGCGGAGGAAAAATGTGGTAGACTCGTCAAAACGAAGCTCCTCAGGAGTTATAAAGTATGTGGTAATCAACTTTCTAGAGGGGGCCTGTACTGTGGACTATTAGGATTTACTGATTTCATAGTGTAAACTTTTTCATTAGTAATCGTCGTCTATTAAAGGCATTATCGATTATTCCTCTTTGTCATGTCCTTTAATGTTGCACATACCTACATACAATGTATATAAAATATAATTATTATTTTAAAATTATTGAACGTATTTCACGGTAACGAATCTAAAAAACCGTTGCAGGAAAAGTGACGTTTGTGGAGTAAGGTGACGCAAGTTTGCGTATTCCTTAATTAAAATTTTAATTAATACGTGAATAATTATACAAACATGACATTAATATATTACCCCGAAGAACAATTAGGCAGGAATTAATTTCAAAAGTAAAGAGAGGAACTCGACCGGTGAGTCATGCTGGTACAATTATCACACCGGGGGTACAAAGGACACTCAATTAACCCCCCCAAATAAAACGCAACCGCTTTTTGAAATTGCGTTTCATTAAATTTTAATTAAGATGCATTAATAGGACTCACCATTATTTCATATTTTAAATAAATTCCAGTCGTAGAACAGGTAAATTAATGGAAAATGTCTGGTCAGACGGCATACGTTCATGTCATACCGGGAAAAAGAAGAGACACAAGTGACACCGAAATCAAAGCAGGCGGGCGCCGCGACGAGGGCACACCTCCTGAGAAATGTGCATGTTGATATCACAAGGTCTCTATCCTGATCCTAGGCGGCCGGGACGTAGCAAAAACAAAATACACTCGGTTCATGGCCGGAGCGATCACAGGTTAGTCATTAGTCTTCCGGGCCGTCTCTAGAGAGATAGTCCTGACTGCTCAGCACACCATGCTCATATATTGATCACTTTCCCACTATTTCACCTGTACGTCTCTCGAGCTCCGGGCTCCTGCTTTTAGAGAATCTTGCTCTCTACTCAGCAGAATGGCAACATTGAACTCCCTGGTCCCCCACCACGACTGCCGCCGGTTTGGAGCTCGAGCTTTTCTAGGCGACCGCGCAACATACAAGGATATTTCAGCAGCAGGACGGACAGGACCGTAGTCCTTTATTTCACACCGCGCTCGAGTTAAACGTTTCAAAAATGATGAATTTTATTGATGCCTTTTAATTTCCTTTCCCTTCCCTTCATTAGTTCTTAATGAGAAACGAGTCATTGCTTTGTTTTAATATAACGGGTGTTTTTCTAACCTGAAACTTTCAAATGTCTCGAGAAATAACTAGGAATAACCACGTGGACATAATAGTTTTCTGTTCCCTTCGGGGGTGCTTGATTAAAATTACTTATTTCTTAAAGACATTTCTTTCTTTCTACGTAGGTATATATTTCTTGTGTTTTTGCAGTCACAAAAAACACGAGGAAAGAAATAACACAAACGTTAAATGTAAACATAATAATTTTTATCAAAAGAAATGGTATATGTAAAATAAAGTAGGCAAGTAAACACATTCATTTGAATGCAGATGTAAACAAGCACTACGATAAGTAATAAGCGAGGGAAATCGCGTTGATCAAGTATCCAAAAAATAATACCTGTTCCTGGGGCACGATAATAGTAGTTTCATGACCAGTCATTTTTCAGTAATTGAGAATTTGACAAATAAAATTTGTTTTAAAACTAATTTTGATTATTTACAGTGAAAATGTGGTATTTTTTATTGTAAACGTATTGCAGAATCGTATGCATAGGTTCAGTAGGAGAAATTGAAAGAATTGAATTTCATCTATCACAAATCTAAAAAATAAAGTTTTAGACAAATCCTACATTGAATCCAAACTTAAAATAAAAAATAGGGCCCTTATTTTAGGGGTTCCTATTTGAAATTTCAAATTTACACCCCGTCTCACTTATATATTTCCTCTGTGAGTAGTGAATAAATTTTTATTATCGACATTTTTTTCGTAGAGTGCTGTAACAAAAGCCGGGACGCGTAGTAATTTATTTATTAGTTCTCGGAACGGATGGGCCAAAAAGTAAAATATTTCACTCAACACTAATTTATCGGAAAGTGAATGGCTCTCAAGTAGGTATGGCGTTGTCCTTCGGGGAAATTTAGCAATATTTTTTTAACAAGTTCGGTCCATGTGACAGTCATCTGTTGCGTCTGGGAGGCGCCAGCGTAGAAACCCATATTTTTAATAACGCGCGAAATCACGAGAAGAGCGTAGAAGTTCCAAAGTAGTGAAACTGATAATAATTATTGAAAAAGGAAAGTAAAATAGCTGGTTTTTTGACGGATTTTCCAAGCTATAAGAATAGATTAAATCAGATCGAATAATCCGTCCCGTATTTGCTACACGGAGTCGCTAGAGGAAGGCTAGGGTTACTTGTAAGTCACATAATTATTTATATAAATGTAAATTCAGTCCATTAGACAACTGTTAACATGGCATAGTTATGCCAAAGCATCCCGACATTCAGGGTTCCCGCCCATAAGATAAGAACAGAAACTTCTGGACCCAAGAAATGGGCGTGTCGAATTTGGGGAAGATCTCGAAAAAGTCAGTTCTTCCTTATGTTCCACATTGAACAGTCGACTTAGTTTTAGAGTCTCGGGCTAGTTAATTAAATTTAATAATGGATAAGTTTTTCCAAATTTTGCCAAGGAGCGTGCATTCCCTGAATCTCGGTACGCTGTCGCGTGATCATAAATTAGTTAATAATGTTTTCCGAGCTGTTGTGTATTTTGTTTGTTTGTTTTGTTTATTGTTATTAAAACCCTTCCTGGAAGTTTTGGTGTTTTTTTTTACTTCTCTCAACTTCAGTGTCACCCTGTATAGCCAGCCACTGGATTACGTTCTACGTAAGCAATAGAGGGT
The DNA here is from genome assembly GCF_000390285.2 of Anoplophora glabripennis. NCBI lineage: Eukaryota > Metazoa > Arthropoda > Insecta > Coleoptera > Cerambycidae > Anoplophora > Anoplophora glabripennis. The sequence continues at coordinate 150,305 of NW_019416555.1, forward strand.
AAGTGCCTGAAATTCATTCTCTGAACATACAACATTTCTAAGTTCCCACGTATTAATTAAAGTATTATGATAATTACAAACTCCCTTTCGAGAATTAAATAGTAAACTCTTGTGAAATTCAAACTCGTTATGATACTGGTCATAACGAAAGATAGATAGATAAAGAAATAACCCCTCAGGTTACAGTCCCTATTTCCCGAAACATTTAATAGTTTCAAGTTAAGAAAATCACCCGGTACATTAGAAATAAATGTAAAACATAGGATAATAATAAATCTGTAGAGTATTGGGATTCGTTACGTTTTTGGTTTCCATAGCAAGAATGCCTCGGGAAATTAATTATTAGACATTACGTCAAAACCAAAATTGTCAGATTGGAAGGAATTCCGCCGTTTGGGCTAATTGCCACAGTATTTTCTTTTAATTCTAATTAGGATTTTTTTATTCAACGTAAATAAACTCTTTTTGTTTGAATTAGCTACCAACCTATATCCTTGTGTTTTTGGTATACAATATTTTCATTGATCTTTGCAAGATATGTTTGCAATTTTTGTTTTGGTATAAAAGAAAATAATAATATTTAATCTTATTTAGTACTGTGTAACGGAACAAAACCTAAAACAAAATTTAGAAAGAACATTATTTAAAATGTATACATATAGAATTTCTAATTTCATTTATCAATAAAATCCCTACAGCCCTTCAAGACTCAACATTTTCCGAATACTTTCATATCTTTAATTTCTTCAACACTTGTGTTAAAGCAACTATATTTAAATTTTGCGCTCTATACCACAAAAAAATATAAGGATTTGTTTCTTATGAAAACGACAGAGCTATAGCTCAGAAAAAATATATTCTTTTGTTGATCTTTCTAGGATTTATGAATCCCCTAGGATTACCTATACGATTATAGTACGTTTTTCTCAAAAATTATATACAGGTTAAGGTATTAAATACCAGTTAAATTTTGATATTTTACACAGATTTTGAAAAATAGTTTTGTGCACAAAGTGTAAATACTGGAATTAAAAAAAACGTATACTGAGCAGTTAATATTGAAAGAAATATGGCTTTTATGCCTTGGTAAAAGAAGGATATATTGAAGAAAGAGTAAAAGAAATCCTCGTTGGTATAAAAGAATACATTTTTTTAAATTCTGTATATAAGAAACGGGTGAAACTTCTATGAAAATGTATAACATTTTTATTTATTTTTTTCTTTTTTCTAGATAACATGACGAAATTTCATTCACAAAATCTGGTGACGTTGGTTAAAGTTGGTTTAAGGCCATACTATTGCTTAATTGAATAGTCTTCGAATTAAACGCGTGCAGAGATTAGTGTAAATTATTATCAATATAAAATAAGTAGAAAAAAAGCGAGTATTTCCGACATATCCTTTTGTTTGACTCCTGTAGTAGCTTAAGTAAAAACCATTTATTTCGTTTATGTAGAGATCGCCATTGAGGAAAGTACAGCACGAAATTGATTTTCTAACTCCAATGAGTAAAAACGACATAAATCAGAGTGTCAAGAATTGTGCCTCTTTACTGGTTACTTCGTTAACAACATGGACTGTTATAGGCCTGGTGACCAGAATGACGCCAAGGACAAAGAATGGCTTAACCCTAACAAAAAAGCAGCTTCTTGAACAAAAACTAATACCTACTCGCATAAGCTCATCTTGTACATCTGGTGGGACAAATAGGGTGTATTGTACTATGAATTGCTTCCAAAAAAACATAACCATCACTACCGAGATTTATTGCCAACCTACTTTATTTTCTTAAGGGTGTGTCTTTAAACAACTCACTTCAGTTAATTTTTTAGAATGTATTTCTTTATGCCAAAATCTAAATAATTAAATACTTCAAAAACAGGATCTGGATTTGGCTGACTCATTTTAAATATTAAGATTAATCTTTTAATTATCCCATTATTTAAGGAATTTTTGAATTACAGTAGCAATAAACATACAAATTTAAAACGCAGTACTAGTTGTACTTCATGAAACATTGAATCTCTGTATTATTTATTGAAGGGCGTAAAAAGGGTCCACACCACCAAGCAACTCATAAATATGCATGCACCACAAGTGGACTGAAGATTTTAACACATTGCGTTGTTTGCGATGTGTAAGCCTTTCAAACCTGCACAAGCTAGATTTCTCTTTTGGAATTCACTTAACTTTTCCAGGTTTCAATAAAATAATCATCATTACAAAAGTCGAACTTTAGATATTTATTCAAATGATTACCCATAGCTCCAAGATACTAATAGAATCTTATAATCTTATAATAAAATTGTATGTAAGCATAAAATTATTTAAAAAAATAAATTGAAATAAGTATTCGACCTACAAGATATCTATTTTTACAGAAATATTTACATCATTTATGAAATGATGAAATGGTTTGAAAAAAAAACTATAAATACAAAGGCTGATAGAATATCAAATAATACGGCGATATTTTCCTATGGATTAATAGGCTATCGTCTTCTATTTCTCAGGTACAAACGACAAAATGATTTTGTTAACCATATGTTTACCATATAACAGCAAAAGTTATTAAAATTTGGTTTTAATAAATGTGTTAGTATTTGACGATCTGCTAAAGGACGCTAGCTACTACCATAACCAGTGACATTACACCGACATTCACATATTTATAACGAATTAAAACCAATAGTAGTAATGTTGACCGCAGTTTTGACAATATATTAAGAAGATCTGTGGGTCTACATTATTCCTCCATCGGGAATGATGCATCAAAAAATAGAGGTATGTTTTTATATAAACTTTTTTTAAATAAATGAGATTGTCGACGAAGCAGCGGTAGCATGGCCACATCAGTCTCCTGACTTAAACCCTGTCCATTTTTTATGAGGACATTTAAAGAATGAAGTGCATGGCACTGATGTGGACTCTATTAATGATTTACAGCTGCTGCTGTCAATAATTTACGATCGAAAGACCGAAGGGAACAAGTAACATTTGTCTTGGTTCGCCAAAATTGGATCAAACATGTTCAAATGTATAATATGTACAAGCCAGTGGCTAAATTTTTGAATAGTCGTAGCAACACGTAATTACAATTTCTTCTTGATTTAAGTAAGTACTAATAAACATTTATTGATTACATTTAACAATAGTAGGAATTAATAACAATAGTAAAAGCAATAATTGAATTCGGTGTAATAAAATAATTGTCATAAAACTCTACTTACTAGGTCTATTAAGAAAATAACCGAACTTTTTGAATTACGCGCTAAAAATATTTAGTGATATGCGGTTGGCAGCATTGCGTTGCGCATAACCTCCTCTATAACCACATGTTCTTGGATTGTAGACATCTCATTTAGTTTTCGTGACATTGTTATTTGAGTGTTTAAATGTTAGTGACAATTTTTGAAATATGCGATTTTCTGGAACAAAGATGCAACGTAAAATTTTGCGTGAAACTGTGGAAAACGTTTGAAACAAGCTTACGGAGATGATGCTCTGGGGGTATGCAGTTTTCCGAATGGTTTTCACGATTTAAAAGTGGTCGTAATGATCGTTAGTCAATTGAAGATGATTCTCGACCAGGAAGATCTTCGACTTCAACTGATGACTCCCATGTTAAGAAAATTAAAGATCTGGTGCGTCCAAATCGCAGGTTAACATCTCAATTGTGTCATGCCATGAAATTTTGACAGAAGTTGCAGCAAAATTTGTTCCTCGTTTGATGGCCGAACAACAGAAAGAAAATCGTGTGGACGCTTGTCGGCAACTCTTTGAACAATCCAATGACGATGAAACATTCATTCAAAGGAACTGGAGACAAAAGCTAGCTACGACATTGAGACAAAAGTTCAATCATCACAATGGATTGGCAAAAGATCTCCACGCCCAAGAAAGCACGTCAGTCTCGATCCATTGTCAAATTGATGCTCACTGTTTTTTCGACTTTAATAGAAATCCGCAAAAAGAGACTAGAGCTGTAGACTCATGGTTCTTGCTCCATGACTATAAGTCCGCACACTCAGCTTTGTCAATTCAACAGTTTCGTGCCAAACATCAGATTACTGGCCTCCTTCACCCTCCTTACTGGCAGACCTGACTCCTTACGATTTTCTCTTACTTCCGAAATTAAAATCAGTGCTGAAAGGATGCTGTTTTCAGGCTATTGATGACATCAAAGCGAATTCGTTACAGACTCTAAAGTCATTTCAAATGAAGCTATCCAGGACAGCTTCGCGAAATGGAACCACCACTGGGAAAAGTGTGTGCAGAGGGGAGGGGAGTACTTTAAAAGAGACAAGGACCTATAATGTATAAAATTAATAATAAAGTTAAAAAAATACTTATAGTTCGGTTATTTTTTTAATAGACCTCGTATTTATTAACTTATTAAATTCTTTTCTTTTTTTGTGCGAACATTTTTACAAATTGAGTGACGCTTTTTTTTATTTCGCAAGGGAACATTTTTGTTTTTTTACACAACGCTATTTGTATGGATCGTACATAGCATAAACAAATTGTAAATCACCCTCTATAAAGAGGTTCCTGCATATACTTTGTACTTTCTCCTGAAAATATCGGAAGCCGATTTATAGACCGCCCTAGCGTGAGCAATCCTGCAGCTCACGGCAAAATCCAACCCTGTTGAAGACACGGACCTCCCGCCGTCCTGCGTACTGCTCAGAAGGCACGTGCGTATTCACAGGAATATTAACAGAATTCGTCTTAATTACAAATGTATTTCCAATCGAGCCTATTGCTGGATAACTTGGTCAGTGCACGGACCAACAAGGAAGGCATCATTTTTTTTTTTGTTCGCGCGAGAATATTTAAATCGAAATACATCTGGGGGCAATCCCGCACTAAGTGAGCACATTAATAACGGCAAATTTATGCAGCCACGAAGAAGTTCGCTCCCTAGAACCTTCCATTTATTTATTTTTTTTCCTTAGGGCGCGTTAATTATTTCTTGCCTTTCCTTAATTATTCGCGTGACTGAAATTATAATTAGGAAACCAAACAATATATAAACAATAAATATAGTCTCTGGGAAGGAAAAGTTTCCATTTTAAGAACGCTATTAATTTTCGCAGCAATATGAACATATACCCAGTGAGAACATGATGGTTTAAAACTCGTTAAAATAACATAGTTTTGGTTGATATAACTTTACAGATTGAATATAATAAGTAGCTGTAGAAGGTTTAAGTGAAAGTTATTGTGGTGCTGAAAAACTGTATGGATAATTCCAATAATAAAGTTACAAGTAGTTTACTAATAATTAAAATAGCAACAACTAATTATTTTAACTAACTATCATAAACAACAACGTCAAAATTGTGGCTAAAGATAATGTTAATTATAATATTTATTTACGGATCAAATAGTATAATAAGGTTCTTTCTGTAAAACGTAATAATTAACGTGTAATTAACGGGATATTTTTGGTATTAATAAAAGGTAATTTTAATGCTCGTGTTCTCAGACAGAGGCAATACAATATGCTTTTAAACAAGGGAAGAATACAAAAATTGAAGACAAACAAGCACTATTGTCCAAATTCATTGTTAAATTCAAATAACACTGGCACAAAAATAAAAGGTCAAACCCAAGAGACCCACATATCATTTCCGAAATATTTTGTTGCACTGAACACGATCCTGTAGTCCGAATTCATGACCTGCCGATAAATTTCGGAGAAAAGTAAAATTTTTAGGTCAATTTGGGTCGAAACTGATTTTTTCCATATTTTGTCCAAAGATATCATTTTCATGGTATTGTAACCTTTTTACTCTATTTTTTTTTAGTGGTAGTGGGTTCTTTGAGATTATTTTTTTTATTTATTTAGAGTATAGTATGCATGGGCGCCAGACAAATAAAATTGACAAGGGTTGGAGGATTACAAAACAACACAAATAATAGATAACACAATACAATATAAATATCTATTATGAATTGTTTCCGCCAAATGTAAAAAGTATACATTTTTAATATCAATGTAAATGAATTCGGCAATAATTTGATTAATGATAAATTGGGTAAAGTAGAATTTAGTTTAGAACAAATTGCATAAAATAAGTAAATTAGAGTAGCAAAAATGATATGATAATTAGGTACTCGAGAAACAACCGTCTTCCAAGTAAAGCTTATAAAATAATACATGAGTGGCAATTGAAAAATAAGTAATAGTAATTATAATTTAAAAATATATGCTGTATACGTGCTATTAACAAGATGGCGGCATTTCAAATTCCAGGGGTTGATATTAATGTATCACAAATCATCTACTGGTACCATATAACCTTAAGTACTTCTTGGGTGTAAGGGCTTTTTCTTAGTAGAGTTTAGGGTTTTTGTTATTGTTCAGCCAAACCAATTCACTATGCAATAGTAAACAGAACAAATCCCAAACTTCCAAGTTGGAGTTTTAACAATATAGTTTTACCAAAAATGTTCGTTGTTTCGTGGATTAAACAGGAAAAATCGTAAAAAAGGAGAAAAAAGGCCTGAAATAAATGCATTCTGTAGTACTTGGTATAAAAGAAAAGATGGTAATACATAAGAAATGAATAGAGTTGAAATTATTCTAGTAGATTAACATTAGTATCAAATAACCTTTTTATTTAAGTTTATTTTACAATAAAATATAAATTAATTAAAACGATAAATAAAAATCTTAAATATTTGTTAATTTAAATGGGTTTAATTACCTTAGTTGTTATTTGGCCTTTTTATTGTAAAAGATTATTATTTTACATTAATTATTGTCTTTCATATATTCTACTAGGTAGCTTAGATCTGTTCTCGCGATTTCGCCGGACCTCTCGTCGCTCGGCGTTTCCACAAAAAACTTTTTCTTTACTTAGTTTTTATTATTGTTTAAATCAGTGTATATCATCTGTCTCTCCAGTACAATTTGCAATCTCTTATAGTCCAAGCATTCTGTCACGGATTAATGTTAAATTTGCAGAAACTATTACCTGGACAAAAAAAATATGACCGTATAGAAAATTAAATTTTAAATTGAGTTTCTTGTTCTTCAAACTCGATCCAAAATGGCCAACATGGTTAAAAAAAATCGCAAAGTTGCAAAAAACGGTTTTTCTAAAATAACTAAAAAAATATAGCACCGAATGAAAAATTTTAAAGGAGAAAGTTGTAGATTTTAATAAGATCTATCGACTGATTTTTTGTAAGTATCGATTGCTTTGTTACTTTTCGAGATATATCGAAAAAACCGTTAAAAATTTTCTTCTTTCTCTTCTTCTACAACTCGTTTACATCTACGTTCCCATACTTGCTATTTACTGCAAGCACAGCCCGCGGCAAGCCAAAAAAGTATATTTTTGAACAATTTAAAAATATTAATTATTTTTCGAGATATATCGATTTTTTTTAAAAAGGCGCTCTCGAAAATTGGCTTGATCTTCTCAGCAGATAGCCCTACAGCGACGATTTTCGGTTTATTTTCTTCGTAAAGAGTCATATTATCATGCTGTTAAAAAATGTTGATGATTTCGTTAATTTTAAGGATCAAAAAATGACTGAAAAAGTTGCACTTTTTTTAGTGTTTTTTTCAAATAACTATTTCAATTTTTATTTTATGAAAATGACTTTTAAAGAAAGAAACTGCTGACATTTTTTCACGAATTAAAAAAAAAAAATTCTACGACCTGGAGCCGATATTTTTTTTATTTAAAAAAAATGGAGGGGCAATTAACATTTTACAGGGATGCGCTTTTAGGTTAATATTGAATACTTATATCTTCAAAAAAAAAATAGTAGGATATGTTTACTTGATTTTTAGTATTAGTAATTGAGTAACATACTGAAGCGTGCAAGTGCGTCATTTTCATGTCATTTTCGTGTTAACCACAGAGACAAACCTTCAGGGCAGAACAATTTTCACATTTTAAAATTATTTCCTATTACATTTATTATTTTTTTAAATTGTTGTTTGCGGCATCTTCGAATATATCAAATATCTCCAAAACTAAACGTAACAGTAATATGCCACTCAAGAATGAGAAAAACCTATATTATACGTTACTCTCCTGATCTAAGAGTAGGCATCTAACGTTCCCATGTTTATTTTAAGCCATGAAATTTATTATTCGCCCCACAATGCGACATATGCAAAATTGAATAGGCAAGCTTACAGTCAAATTGGTAGATATTTTGATGAATCATTATTGTAGTTCTTTTTAATGCTTTTCTAATAATTATTTATGTGTTCTTCTTATTAATTATTTTTATTACTTAATATGATCACATTTTCATAAAAATTATATTCTTTGCCAAGAAATTTATTTGCACATTCTTGTGGGTATCCTGTTAATTGAAAATAATTTTAAATTGATTGTGAAGAAATTGATGTGGTACACTTTTTAATTGACACATTTTTGTAAGTATTATTGATATTACCAGATTATGGTATAATTCGTCCAAAATGGGACACCCTGTAGACACTCAAACATAAAATATTAGTTATTTAAGATTATAAAATGTTGACTTTGCTTTTTTGCACTGTACAATGTAAATTAAAGGTACGTGGTTCTATAAATATAGGGTTTGTTTTCTTTTTGTTTTTTACCTTCTATACACAATTTTATAACATAAATTCGAAAATTCAAATAGAAATTTTTTCACATGAGCGGCTGTTCACAATTTTAAATGTAAACGTTCATAAATTCAAAGAAATATGGAAAATCATTGTTGTTTCAGTATATTTTAACATACAATTTGCAAACATCTCTTGCAATTATATAATAAATTTGTTTTAATTAGACTAAATGTAAAATATTCTTATAATTCTCTGGATTCTAGATATATAACAACAAAATTGTCTTAATTACTTTTCCTCAGATAAAAATTTACTAAAAATATTAAATTCGGCAATTTATACCAAGATATAGACGTACTAAAATGAAACATCCACTTGAAAATTTTGTGAGTACTGTAATAAACAACGCGAATTTTTTATGCTCAAATTACAAGATAAAATTGTTCACTGAGTTCACTTTTATGTAAGAAGTATACTAAGAATCTCTCATAAAATCTACAGTATCACATTTTTTCTTCAATTTAATTTAACATATAATCCAATACAGCAATATAAACTTCTAGACTTTAAGATTACTTTTTATTCCAGCAATTTGCGAAAATATATAAATGTAATTTCACAAAAAAAACATATTTTCTTTCATGTTTACTGAATTACATTACATTTTTTTGGCTATAATATACGTATTAGCGTTTTAAATTTTAAATATAAGAAACATGTAAGAAGAAAACCTTTGATAACTTATGACATTTATAGGTGTACACGAAAACATTGATATTTTCATATTTTTATAAATTACAAAGATAGGGCCAAAATCGAACCCACTGTTAAGTAGGTGGATAAACTATATTTAATAAAAACGCCTTCCATTTACTTTTTGCCATCCAACTTGTGCCAAGTCAAACAAACCAATGTAATAAAAGTTCCTTTCGACTTCTCACGAAACTTTCTTTTTTCTTTATAAATACTTTTATGTGGTTACTGTGTTGGAGAAACTTTTATATGAAATAGTTATATTTTGTACCAACTCGTTGGAGTTTACTGAAGCATTCTTCAAAAAATATTGTTGACTGTATAAGTTTAGCACATTTTAATTCAAATATCTTTATCTTTTAAGTACTTTGCGTCTGTGGTTACCGAATTTTTGCTAAAAAAGTTTTGTGGAGAATAACAGAATATTTTGATTTGTTTTAAATATTATCTTTTTAAAAATGATTAGTTTCGGAAATTTTACTACACTTTCCAATTACACAAAACACTTGTACAGGGTGTGGCGTGTATAATAAAAATTAAATACAGCTTCCTGGTGATATTTGTAATAGAAAAGTCTTATACGAAAAAGTTCTATCTTCGTGTTTTTTTTTTTTTGTAAATTAAAGTTCATTTATTCAGCGAAAATGAATGCCGACCCTGTTATTTATTAAAAACTTTGGAAATGTTTTTATGCGACTCGAGATACCTACAACCTTATAATTTAAATCCGTATAATCTAATACTAGTAATACTAAAAGAAGATTAGGTTACATTGTCAAAAAATGTATGCAGTCAACTGATATTGTATTTGTATTGAATTCATTACTCACTTAATTATTAAATATTAAGCATCGTCCATCGACCCATCAGTATTAAAAAGTAAAAGATTCCACACAAAGGTTTTTATTCACGATAGTGACAGTGTAATTTTTATAAAGAATTAAAAAATAAAAATAGCGTGCCGATTATATTACAAACGAGATTCTTATTTCTTAAGTGGTTAATTTTTTAGTTTGTGCACAAACTAGTTTTACAATGAACCGAGAAAACAATGCATTTACTATTTCCGAATGTGTCGATATGGTGTTAGTGTATGGTGCAATTTCAACATTTTCTCTAGAAATGGTAAGTTTTATTTCATTTTGTTTCATATTTTAATGGAGTTTGTTTAGTGAACTCTTGCAGTTACAACAATGCATTTAAGATAGTAATTACTATTAATTATTATAATAAGAAAATATCAGTTTTTTTAAATATCTATTTTTCTTAGTTTGTACTTTTCCATTGACAAATTCCCCAAAAATTGAGAAGTATGTTTCTATCTTTCAACGACGATTTGTTTACGCGGCTGGTCTACAGCACGTAGCTCATCGTACAGCACACGGACAGGACCGATCCAGAGAAAATATTTTGATTCATAATTGAACTTTAATTTACGACAAAAAACGCAATAATAGAACTTTTCCGTATAAGACTTTTCTATTACAAATATCGTTGCGAAGCTGTAGTGTAATTTTTATAGATTATATACGCCACACCCTGTATCTTAACTTAAACAACTAAATAATTATTTTGCAAATAAAAGCTTTTAATGGCAGTTAAATTTAGTTTGCACAAATATTATCTTCCGCAAACGTTATTTACATGAACAAAATTGAATGTGTCGACCCTATTTAGAATTATGTTGAACCCTTTCATTGATTTTTCGTAAGAACTCGGTGTCACTGAGGCTCCCGATATTGATTTTATATTAGGGGGTAATATCTCACACCGAGTTTGAGAAGTGCAAGATATAATAAAATATAAGCAACGAAAATATTCGGATATCACTTTACTAGCGACATCTTATATAAATTGTACCTGTAAGACTTTATTCTGGAAATTTCGAGACCCGATATGTTTAAAAAGTTTAAGATAATTCGGACGTTTTAATAGAAAAGTTTCTTCATTTTTAAAAGTATACAGTGTGTCCCCGGATGGAGTACCGCACTCTTGTAAACTTTTTTTATTGTTTAGATAGAAAAATCAACAGTAAAATAGTTTACAAGAGTGCGGTATCCCTTGTGTGTAAATAAAATTTTTCTCAGTGTATATGGAATTCTGATTGTTTTGTAACTTTATTACATATTGTTTTGGTACATACTTGAAAAATCTCTATATAAAGGATGTAATGTTGTTTGAGATAGTTGCCTTACAGGAAATGAAAAAGAAAAAAATCTATTTCGCGCCCCTTGCATGTTTACGGAAAAATAAGCCAGATTCGAAGTCGGTGTATCTCCTTATTATTCCATGTTATTTGAGCCCCTTCTTTTTGTCAATTTGTATCTTCTTACGTTTGCTTTTCATATTTGTTAGGCAATTCAAGTCGCGGATATAGGATTCCTGTTTATTTGATATTTCCATATATAGATGGGATGTTATTATGTCCGGATATATTTTTATACAAAACAAAGCTAAAAGAATCTGTATTCATAAAGCTTCTTAAGCGAGTGCCCTACTAAAAAGCAAAAACAGGATGAAATCCTCTTATTTTAGTATAGCCCAATCCAGACAACTTATTTTTTAACGAAAGCGGATCAACATCCAACCTGGTGGGTTGGTATATCAACAAAAAAGTAATAGCAATAACAAAAGCGTTCCTGAGTAACATTTAAAAAAAACTGCAAATTATAGATACCTATTTCAAATTCAATAAAGGTTTTAAGGGTCTAAAGCAAAAAAAGAAATGTACCGTATTATTTTTTATATATTTATTTTAATTTTGAAATGTGTATTTAATTCAGCATAGGAACTAACAAAAACAAAAGCTGCCTTTTTAACAATTTGCTTTAATTGAAAGAGAAAATTTAGTTCCAGCTCTAAATTTTCAAAAACAAAACTGTTTATTAAAAAAACTGATAACTACTAAGAAACATAAATTTTGGAAAATATCCTACAAGAATATCATCTCTTAAAATAACAAATGACATAGTTCGTCTCTTGTACTTAAATATACAAAACACTAGATCTCGAAATATTTTCTAATAATAAAAATTTTAAGTATTTGCGTATATGGCTGACTGGTTTGGAGCTGGATGTTGTGATAGTTGATGATTACAGAGTTATGTTTGCATTTTATAGATCGAATCTTCTCCATGGTATGTATTCTGGCTGAAAACAATTTCGAATGCTCGCCGATCTTTTAAGGATGAGTGTGATATATCCCTGTTTGAGATGACGAGTGTTGAATATAATAGTTGCACTATAATAATAATACAGGTCTCCTAAGGGCGATAAAAGTATTATAGGCGATTACAGGCGATTTCAATGTTAAATTTAATACAATGGAGAAAAACACAGTTCTTCTCATCAATACATTTCTATCTTCCGGTATGAAACAAATTGTGTTTTAGAACACAAGAAAAGACTCCTGCTTAGACAATATTTTTACCAACATTAATTATTAATTTAATGGCAACCGTAATAGACACAAAATTATCATATTATGCTGGATTTCATTTTAATTTTTCTTGCTTCAGTATCAGTAACAATTACGGCATAATAAATTATAGACCCATTACAGATTAGGGCTTAAGATTAGATTAAAAGTTTAAAAGTTGAGGAAGTCAATTGGAGTTTTGTTAGTGATACATGTATTGATATAGACGCAAAGGTTTAACTTTTTCTTAAGATGTTAGTCGATGCAATTGAGATCTGTTTACCAATGAAAACTAAAATGCAACATAATTTTAAATCTAATTTGAAAACAATAATTTATTCTCTCTGTGTCCCACAGGATCCTTTTAAATAAACCAAAATTTTACAATTTTGATGACAATAGCGCATCCCTTATTGAGTGTTATCTATCGAACAGAACCCAGTATGTTTTTTATAATTCTTGTTCTTGACACCTAACGGAAATGGTTCATGGAGTTTCCCAAGACTCAGTATTGGGCCCTATTCTATTTCTTATCTATATCAATGATATCCCAAATTGTGACATAGATACTGATTTTATTTTATTTTCCGGTGATACTAGGTACCGCTTTGAAGTCAAATAATAAAGGTCTGGTTTATTGCTAATAGATTGAACTTAAATGTTGACAAAACTCAATTTTTACTTCGCCATGTCAATACTTGAGATAACTCAAATAACATTAAATTTCTTGGAGTTCACCTTGACACTAAATTGAGTTGGGAAAACATGTCCTACTGCGTAATTTGAATCATGTAGCCTGTAAGTCTGCACTTATGGCTGCATATTATCGTACTTTTTATGCTACCATGACTTATGCACAATGATAAAGTTTTTGGTTTACAACGTAAATGTATTAGAATTATGGCTGGAATAAAATACAGATATTATTGTCGGGAGCTCTTCAAACTGCTAAATATTTCTACAATGCTGTCAGTGTACATACTTGAATCCCTCATATATTTGTACATACTTGAATGCCTCATATATTTGGTCGACAAGAAAATTTTCATTCCCACAATACAAAAGAGAGACAATATTAGACCAAAATTTCATAGAATAGCGAAATAATAGACTTCCATCTGTGATTCGATCACTAAATTTAGACTGTTTTAAGGCCAGAATTAGAAAATATCTTAAGAGGAAAAACGTTTTACAATTTTGAAGAGTTCTTTGCTAGCCAGTTTTTAGATATACAATTAATATTCGTAATATTTACTTTTTTATGCTGTTTACGTTATTTTTATCTGAATGGGTTTTTTAGCTTCAGTGTAGTATTGCTCATATGTTGTATCTTTCGTGTTTTTCTTTATTTGACTTGTGTAAACATTGTAATGTGTCGACACCAACAAATGAATTGATTTGACTTGATTGACTATGGATAGGAAAAAACGTTGTAAAGCTCAATTTTCGAGACAAATTCAATACTTAAATAAAGAAAATATAGCGTTTATTAGAAACAAGAATAAGTTGTAATCTTTGTAGAGACAGTTGGCTGTGATAGTGATAACTGATAATTTACTATTAATTTTTTGTTTTATGTCAAATAAATTTGTAATGCTGAATATAACTTTACAAACATTTATAAACAGGCTCTATTACACACATAATAGGCAGGCTACCTTTCCATGAAACTTTTTTCTTATTTTGACAACTATTACTAGCCCTTATCCTAAGTTTGTTATACTACTTTTTGACACCCTGTATCATTTGCTTGTGTTACGAATTGCCATTGTGACAAAACTCTAACAGCCACCAGAACTCAGGAAAACACCGTACAATGACGTCACTCGTAAAATTGCTGTAACTGTTTTTTTTTATGGCACAAAGAAGGGCCGGGGTGAGTGGCAGCCCAATCGACATTTTTACATTGTTTCCACACATTCCGTATACACTGGAAGCGTCGAATAAATAAAAATTCAAGTTTATTGGCGTCCTTAATCTCCATAACAATGGAAGCTATTTTATTTCGGCTGTACATTGCCCTCAATTCCACCGCAGAATTCGTGAAAGTGGCTCCCTTTGGCATTAATTAAAGGAGAGGCAGGTCGGAGACTGTTGCCAAAGGTCGCAACTTACCGTCGGATTTTGAAACACGACTCCTGGATATTACAAATTGTAACTAAGTTTAACTAATAACCCTCGAAATGAAAAGGGTCCTATTTACACGTAGGAGTTCGGTCAAGGTGGAGTTAAGTAAATTTGGAAAACTTGTAGCTGTAAATTAAGAGGGCTTGCATGGTATTTTATAATCAGGATTTATGGGTAAGTCGATGATACTTTAAAACAAAGAATTATACAGACACAACACACAAAAAAAGGTCCAGACCCAAGAGATATATCAATTCCGAAGGAATTTGATGCGCTGAACACAGTCATGTAGTCAAGTTTGATGACTTGCCGATAAATTTCGGAGAAAAGTGAAATTTTTGGTGAAAACTCATTTTTCCTAAATTTTGTCCAAAAATGATCAAAAATTTGATGCTTAATAACACATTAATATCGATTTCCTGGTAAACGGATACATTTATTGGCTTGAATAAAGAGTACATAATTTTTTCTAATGTAGTTTCCCTTTTCAATAATGTTTAAATTTCTGTGATGTCTATCAAGAAATAAAAGTTATGAACAAAACAAATTTTGCGTTCTAGGTAAAGTGCCCTCTAGCGGCGCATATTGGAACTTTTCTCTGACTGATCCAATAGAGTTTCATCTACTTAGTGGGTGTGCCAAATGAGAGACTATTCGAACATGAATTAAATAAGTTATTTAAATAAAAAAATTTAAAAAATTTAACTTTGATAATATGTAACTTGCAAACAATTGACAATTCGAAAAAAAATTCATTATATACTGCTACTTTTAATCCGTAGAATCACCTCCCGGATTTTCCTGACGGACTTTTAGAACACCCTGTATACTTAATAGATCATACTATGCAAAAATTAGTAATTGTTTGTCTTCCTCTGTAGTTACTTCGAGTATACCTCAGGGTTCATATTTTGGTACAATTTGGTTTTCATTATTTATATACAGGGTGCCCGGAAAGGTCATGTCAAAAATGAAGGGATATACAAGGGAGGTCAAAACAGTTATTGAACTTCATAAAAGAAAATTTACTATCTAGCTTCGTTGTGGAGTTACTCGCCTTCAAAGAAAGAAGTTTACAAAACAAATTCCGATTATAACTTCTAAGTCGTTACCATGACAACAATGAAATTTGGGCAATTAAAGTAACTCGTGGTGATGTTCATTTTCAAGTTTAAACTGATATTTCATTTTGACACCACTTGTTGATTCAGTGTCATGAAGGTTTTTAGCTAGGAAGAATTTGCAGATGTACATCTAATGTACGAACTTGCAGAATGTAATGCTTCTGAAGCTGTTCGGATTTACGCCAACCGCTTTCCAAATAGAATTTGCATATTTGAGGTAACAAAAACCCCCATACTACTATTCAGATAAAACACCAACAAAAATATTATTAATGTATGGATAGAAACAATTGGAAACTTATGGGACCACATGTCATTGATGACACTTTAAATGGGGATAAATACCTACATTTACTGCAAGAACACCATAACCCTTTATTGGAAGACGTTCGTTTAAATATTTGAATATACCCGATGGTGCGCCACCCCATTTTAGCAGGGTAGTAAATACCACATGTCCCTATCGATGGATCGGTCGAGGTAGTTCTTTTCCATTGCCGCCTCGGTCTGCCAATCTTAATCCTCTCGATTTTTTTCTTTGGGGTCATATTAGAAGTTATCTATCAAACTGCTATGAATAGTAGGGAAAATAGAATAATAAGTTCAATAACGAAGAAATTATTTCATCACGAGTTGGAAATGCTAATTTTTGTACTCATTTATATTTTAATTTTAATTTAATTAAAAAACTATTTGATACAACAAATTATTAACATTATTTTAGTTATTTGCTCATAACAAACATATGCATTCTGTTCAAAATCGCCAATATTATTTGAAGACATTCTGTCGTGTACTTTAAATTTTATCACTTTATTTTATTTTTTTAATATTTTAGATGCGTGTAAAACATGTTCCATTGAAACTGTAGCGTTTTAATTAAAAAAATCATGAGTAATCAACCACATTTAACATATTCCGCAAAGTGATGCATACATAATCCATAATCCAACTGCGTTCCAGTAATCTGGAAAACAAAATTACTGTTGCCCGGGAAATTCTAAATAACGTTTATTTTATTTGTAAAATACGTTCGGGCAGAATAGTAGACTATTTGAAACAATATCTAAAATGTAATATTTGTTATGTTAAATCTCTGCTTTATTTCTATCCCCAAGGAACAGAGGAGTTTCAATTTAATTGCAATGCCAGTGAGCAGCGAGCTGGATATGTGAAGTGAAGCTGGAAGTTTTGTGAAATACCTGACTACTCTATGGAGTCTCGATAACTGAAATTATAGGTAATTTTTTTGTTTGATTTCAAATTAAGATGACTAAGCAGCAAATATTGCAAACTGAAAGAAAACAATATTAGGTAAGGCCTTATGGTGTTTTCTCGATCTCAATAATTTCCTAGTGAGCTGTGACTCATACTATATAAAACATACTGTATATAGGGTGTCTATGAAATGGTGGGCAATCTCTCGAATTCGGGTAAATATATTTTTCATTATAACTTCTTCATTAAACTTGGATAATTTTTAGGAAAAAGTTGTTATTTGCCACAAAAACAAATATAATATCTAAATAAAAATAAAAACATAAAAATAACAATTGGTTCTATATTAAACTAAATAAATGACTACTGCCAAGTGGCCTTTGATATTACGTATTTATTTTGAGGCACAAAATGTTAATTTTTGCTTTTATGTATTTTTTTGCTATTAAGTATAAATAAACACATTAGTAAAAACTACTTCAAATAATTTAACTTCTACACTGAAAGAAATGCGTTTTATTCTTTATTAGAATTCTATATACCATTATAAGACCATTGTATACTATATGTGACAGTTAAACAGGTGAATATTGGATATAAAACGCGTATTGCTAGCACAGTTATGCAGTATAGTGACTATAAACCTTATTCTTTATTAAATTATTGTATAACTAGTATACAACGTTTTTTATACCCTTTACGAAATAATAGCAATAACTGTTATTAAAGTGTTCCATATCGTTATTAGAACATCTAGTACTGATTATAAGTTTTATAATAATAAATGTATTAAACTGTTGTATACTCTGTATGAGTTAAAAACATATTACATTAAGTTTTCAGAAATTTTATTGGATAACTGTAATTACAAGCTAAGGTTCTAATGTAAACATACATAAAACATACTTTTAAGCATTAAAAATGATGACATCGCTCACAAAACTGTCCAGTTTATTTTCTTAGCAACGATGCACTCGTATTTTCTTGTATTATATGAGAATTTGTACTATAACTCTTCCACCTTAAGAATGAAGCATCCCCAGAAAGGTTGAGCTTCTTTCCATATAATTTTATTTCCTCTAGTTGATTGACTTTATACCCATGCTCTTCTTTGTCACCGCTAATCTTCTGTTCCTCCATCTTATGTAATACTTAACATCAGCGATTTCTAATAGGACCTACAAAATAATAATTTTTAAGATTTAGACAAGATTTACATTTGAAAAATAAAAAAAAAATAAAACATAAAACAGTTAGATACTTACATAATAATTTTCCATTTCACACAACGCGATATGATCATGTATCCCACAAAACATGTGCATATTTTATATTTTCATCAAACTAGACGTGTGTAAGTCGATGCATAGCGGACTGTCGGAAATTTTACGATTGTTGTATTTTCTCTTCTTGAGTAAAGATAATAAAGACGTTGTGGTTTTGTGTGTTTATTTTGACAATGATTGAACATGTATGGACAATAAAAGTGTACTGTATAAGATAGTTGCGTACCGTCCTACTTCATGCATAGCATGCTACTGAAATCGTAGAAGGGATGAGCTCGTGCGGCGAACCCTAAATCAGCGGCTGGAATAGCCAAGTTTCTTATTGAGTCGGCGCACTTCGCTCTCGGGTCTGACATATGATGACCGAGAGGTGACGATCACTTAACCATTATAAGATGCGTTTAAAACGTAAAAAACGGAAACATATTCAGTATAAGAACGAATAATTCTGTTAATACAATTGTTATATACAAATTCGCATACTGGTCTTTATACAACACCCTTACCTTAAATTTATTAAAATTTGATGATAAAGAATTTACAGAGACAAATTTCAACTTTCAACAAAATTAAATGAACTTGCGACGTTATTTTTGCGTGTCCTATCCAACTCCAAGAGAATTACCACCATTTCCTGCACTCTAAAAAAAATTAAATTTAAAATACCCCATCCATCATCTCGGATCCGCCATCTTGGATTTTGAACATGTGACCTCGGATTCGCGATCAGCGACCTGGAAATCCTCCGTATACAAAATTTGGTGACAATCGGGTAACTTTCAAAAATTTGGTCCGCCATCCTGATTTCGCCGCCATTTTAAAATTTTTGAAATGGTTAAGGTCATATCTGAAAATCTAAAATTTTCCGCTCCTTCCATTTCCGGGGTCAAAAAGGGGGGTTCACATACAAAACCTTGACAACTTTTAATGACCACGTGGTCAGTAGTCATGGTCACCATTGAATAGCCAGGGAAAGATCCTAACTCTCCCTATATTTAGTTTTTCCGGAAAATGCATATCTCACGAGATTTTTTGGGGTTCCCATATTTTTATGCTACCCTGTATACCTAGATACAAAATTAAAATATTCTGTATTTTTACATTAATTAGATATAGTTTGTCATATTGATTTAAAAATAGGATCTACTTTGTACCTATGTAATATCTCCATACTTATTTTTAGGGCTAATTACTGTTAAAGATGTAAAAAAATGTACCTACGTGTTTTAGAGTCATTGTTCAAGCTAATGTAAAAAAAAAATTCAATTAAGTTTCCAATAAGGGCCATAAAGATAGAGAAACCTCTAGTTGGTTTTCGATACGTTCTTTGACGTTAAAAGAAACATAAAAGATATATAAATAAGAGAGGCGAGATGAAAAATGAATCAGACGTAATGGAAGTGAACTGGTTAATTTTTTATAGCACAATAAGCGATTTTTGTTCCGCCGTATTCCCCCTTAATAGATTTTTATGGGTAATATACCCTAAGTCAAACATCTCAATATAACAATCATTAATAATAAAGTCGATGGCGGGGATGTTTGAACGAAACAGTTAATGTTTCACAGAGAAATGGAAAAGGAATTCAGCAGCAGTATAAAGAAATACACAGGATGTTTACTAAAAAATAGACATATTTTTTTTTATTTTCTCTAAAACGGTGCATTTCAGCGACACGCAACAAGGATTAAAGCAAATCGAATGCTATTTTAAAATAATTATCATTTTAAAAAATATCGATCCTTAAAAAATCAGAAGGGAACGATGCAGTGGCAAGGACGCTCAGAACGCCTTGTATATTTGTAGCAAAATACAAGCAGACAACAAGTTTATAACACCAAAAACCTGCTTTTCCAAAATTTTAGTAAAATTATAAAAATAAATAAATTGTAGTAAAAAGTAGAAATAAAAAAGCTACTTTATCGGAATATGGCCCATTCCTTAGTAAACACCCTGTATATGCTGTAGGTATATTAAAAATTGAAGTTAAAAATAACTGATATCATGATTATTTTGTCATGTAGTGTAGGTAATTTGTCATTTTTTTTTAAATATTCCATTTAAGTTATATATATTTTACCTATTGTATGTGTATTTTTTTTTTCATGTTTCCTTTGGACTTTTGCTCCGAAAACGATGAAAATATTCTGCAGGATGTCACATCTCGCCCATTAAGTATATTCCCTTGTTGGTTTATTTTAGAATGTATTTGATAAATAAACATTTATTTCACAAATTCCCAGCAAAGTACCTAGGTCACGAAGGAATTTGATATTCTCTCTCTATATTTTCGCTGAGAAAACATTTAAATTATATTTATATAGGTACCTAAACTTTCTTTATGTTTCAAAAACAAAGAACAAATATTTTTATTACATAAAATAGTAATTTATGGCAGCAAGAAAACATAATTTAGGTAGGTAGGTATATTTAAGTTGTCAAAAATTGTCAGGTAATATAAAACACAGTAAGTTATGACCGAATAAAAGCTGTGCTAGTTATTATCTATGCAAATTTTTTAAAATGCCAAAATAGCTGCTATGAACTATAACCCTTTTTTTACGGTATCACCTCACACACCTCTTCTTTCCGAAATGTATTTTTCAATTATTTTTTCGATTTAACGCACCGTTTCCGAGTTATACGTCCTTTATACTATAACACGTCACACACCTCTTGTTTCCAAAATTCATTTTCGACATACGGACTTCGGACCTTTTGCATTCAACGCAGAAGGAACATAAAGAACCCGGGGGGGTGTTGTTCAGATTTTTCAATTATTTTTTTGGTTCAAGACACCGTTTCCGAGTTATAATAGTATATTACACCACAAAGGCCGAAAGTTGAATTTTCGGCCCTGCGCATCATGATGCCCGAGACGAAGCCGAGCAGGATCGAGATTTCAAGTTTTGGCCCGTGTAGTGTATACGATTTTTCTTCATAGCCGGTCGAAAGTAG
This sequence comes from Anoplophora glabripennis, assembly GCF_000390285.2. Classification (NCBI taxonomy): domain Eukaryota; kingdom Metazoa; phylum Arthropoda; class Insecta; order Coleoptera; family Cerambycidae; genus Anoplophora; species Anoplophora glabripennis. Next base: position 171,759 of record NW_019416555.1, read on the forward strand.
GTTATTAATTTTACTTTTTTTAACTTTAGAGGTAGCAACAGTAATGACAGCGGTTAACAATTTGTTATAGCAACATAATAAATAGTCCCTAGTTACGAGTATAAATACGCATGAGAAATTCTTTCCTCCCGCCGTTATAGAGGGCGCGCGTGTACTTCTCACAGGGCGTAAATGTTAAACTTTCGTCCTTGCTATTAGGGACGAAAGTACGTACTTTCGACCGAGGTATGAAGAAAACACTTTTTTATCCTATGATGTCACACACCGTTGGTCCCGATTTTTTTTGGTATGCGGGTTTTGACGTTTTTTACTCGTTCACCATGGGAGATTTTTGAGATTTTTTGATATTAGAGTTTAAGCAAAAACTGTTTTTTTTTTCTTTCATATATTGTGACACCCCGCTCTGCGTCACCCACCGAGTGCTCTACTCAGAACCAAGGGGAAATTTGTTTATATTTCCAGCCATTTCCGAGTTACGAGCAAAAGCCGTTTTTCTTTCTTCTACTGTGTGACATAGATCGATAACGAAGGCTAAAAAGGCCACGCGCTCTACCCCACGTTCCCTCCCTAGGTGTCCTGAAATTGCTGGGGAGACTCCTGAAGTAGCAGAGAGAGAGAGAGAGGAGAAGCTCTCTATGAGGACAGAGTCACTCTATCTCTATCGCACACTATAACTCTATCTCTCGCACACAATCAGACAAAAACGACAGAAATTAACCTTCTTTTAAAAATACACGGGATTTATCATTATTAGAATAACCCATTTTTATTTAAAAAATTTTTAAAATTTCAATGGGTTATTCTGATGAAAAATAAAACATAATTAATTGTATTATACAAATAACAATAATGTGCAAAAAGTTCTTCAGGAATATTGGCAAATTTATTTTGGAGGAAGAATCCCGTCAACGAACACTAAAAAATATTATTAGAAACCTTAGGTGGCCAGAAAACAGCCCCGATCTCATTGTCAGTCCTTTAGACATATTTTTTTAAAGACCTGACAATTTACAAGTATTGAAAGAAAAATACAGGACGAAATGCTTGATAATTTTGAATTTGTTTTTGAAGCAATTAATAGTAAATTAAAACATATTTTCAACTGTATTATCACAATTACTTGCATGTTGATTTGTAAAAATTGTAGGTATTTTAATGTTATTTCGTTTTTAGTTATTCTCCTTATGTTGTTGTAAAGGTTAGTTATAAAAAGCGTTGTTTGTTATTTTCATAAGGATGAATTTTAATTTTTTTTAATGATTTTTTTTATTTTAAACATATATATTTTATGCCAGCAAATTTTGATGTCAAATGAAATAAAGGAAAAGTCGTACATTTGTATTTAAAGTTTCTTTCTATCTTTAATTATTAAACCTATAAGTGGATGTCAAAATACAAAAAAAAAACCTGTACCTACATTCCGCGACGTACTAATAACTTGTATATTAAATAAATTTATCGTCATCATCAAATATTAAAAAAATTATATTACAAGCTGTTTAAAATATTTTATTACGAATTTTGTTTATTTGGAAATATATTTTCTGCAGTATTTCAATAGTAAAAAATGAAAATAATAGGTAGCTAATTAACGAAATTATGATTAAATAACTTAATTGTAACACCGCTGCAGAATATCATATGAAACTACATAGATATTCGTTGATTCTTTAAAAACATTTTTATCAATACTTACATCATACATTTAAATAAATACAGTAACGCAAAAAACAGATATTGATTAAAAAAGTGTACAAAAGAAATCCGTAAGTACGCCTGGCAACATTACCAAAGTCTTGTTTATATGTTGCTAGGATACGCGCAGGTATGCGGACCGCTGCATTTGATTCTTCCTAAAATTCTGCTGGTGGTGTACTCTACCGGCAATTCGGAAATTTAAAACTGCTGGCCTATACCAGTAGCGGTCTGTGGCGATAGCTACTTTGTCTGTGGTTGAACTGTTTTTCAATATATATTGGACTTTTTTGGACAAAAAAGGTATACTTATTGAATATGGTTAAAGCCAACTGTTGAGGAGATATTTTTAATTTAATAAATTAGTGTTACGGATTTATACCTCCACGAATACCAAGGTACAGACACTTTTGTTAATAAATTCAGAACGCATTGCCTTACAGTACCTATTAGTTGTGTATCTGTATTTCAAAATTCGACCAAAAGAGGGCGCAGGAATCAACTGAGACAACATTATTTCTCCTGTTTTAGATTTACCTTACTCTTTTTACGTATTATTAGCATGTGTGAATACACCTGTTGCGTAATTTCTATTTAATTATTTTTTCGGTGTCTTTATTAAAAAACACATTGTCTTGTGCATATATTTATTTTGACTAAAATTATAGTAATTATTATGAAAAAACCATTTTTTATGTTTCACTTTGACACCCTGTATCTTTTTTATTACGCGATTTGGAATATAGGTATGTTAGATTAAATTGACTTATTCAGTGTAGGAAAGTACCGATGGTCTATCAGAAGTTACGTGAGAGCGATAAAGTAAGCCATAGAAATCCATGTGATAGACAAGGATGGCTATAATGAAGGCGTCTAATCGTCAGCCCATTTCGCCCTTCCACAAATAAGAAGTGGATCTTATTTGTGGATTGGCGAAACGGGCAGTGACAAAGAGAAGCCTTCATTATAGCCATCTTTCTCTATCGCATGGATTTCTATGGCTTACTTTATCGTTCTCACGTAACTTCAGATAGACCATCGGTACTTTCCTACCCTGTTTTCACCCAAGGAATCTCTGGTTCATTTGTGCCCCTCTATTTAAATACACCCTGTATTTACCAATTTCTCTTTGTCATAGAAATTTTACTAATCCATTTACAGTACGACACAAATGCATAGATCACAAAGCTTACATCATGAATCGAAGGTTTATAAATTTGGTGGAGACACCAAGGAGAACAAAAATACGACACTGCCTACTACGATTTTTTGTGCAGTATTTTAATGTGACATGTTATCCCAAAATATTTAAATAACAAATGTTTTCAATTTCTTATAAAAAGTAGACAACATAACAAACACGTTTCCTTTTAAAATGTATAGAGTTCTATAAAAGTACAGTTTAACGATTTTACCGTTTACCGGTTTCGCCGAAAGATAGCAGCATCTCTCTAACACCATAGAAAATTAGGAATACAGGAAATTTCTAACCTCATTTATTCAGAACTTTTGTCAAGTATCTGAAAGTAATTTAATATATCAACAAATAATGTCCATTTCAAGATCTCTACCACAAAGCAAAGAAGCTTTGCTAAAATCTTACAGAACTAGGCTGAAGGATGATGTGAAAAGTATGCTGGAAAATTTTGAAGGTATACCTACAAAGAAATCTTAAAGGTAATACAATTAAAACCATCTACTACTTGCAGAAATTGTAAAATTATCCAAGGGTGAACATGACACACAACTTTCAAGAATGACACAATGTGAACAAGATACATATGAAATGCATGTCCGAGCTGCAAACATCGTACGAGCAGGGGAGTCTCTGATGAAATTGGTTTCAGACATTAAGCAGTATCTTATTTTGAATGACTTTCCTTCGGTCAATGAAGCAATTACACAAAACTCCAAGTTGTTCAGGTAAATCATAATCGTTGAAGTATTTCATTTGGATATATCGATTAGATTTAGATTTTGAGTCATAAACAAAACCATAAACAAAGTGAATAAAGAACACTCTGAGTGAGGTACAGGAAATAAAGCGACCACCTAGAATCTGTTAAATTATTGATTTTGCAATTATTTTCAGTATTAATTACAAGTTTTACTATCTTTTCTAGGACGAAGCAAGCAGAATGTGATCAAAAATTAATGTCTTTGAGGGATGATATGGCAGCAGATTTGTATGATTTAGAAGAAGAATATTATAGTAGTATAAATAAGTAGTTAGGAATTCGATTTAGATAGTGTAATATATATTTTTTTCGATATCTTTAAGAACCAAATGGTATGTATGTAAGCATTTATTTACTCAAAACACTTATTAAAAACAGGAATAAAGTTTATATGACTTTTGAGCCTTTTCCATGAAACTAAACATAAGAAATAAATAAAGTTGCAGTTATATACTTATTGAACTTGTTACTTTTGAAATTGAAAATTTGAAAAATATTTAAAACGTTTAACAAAACTGTCAGTTTTTCTTTCACATAAATCTTACCTTGTCGAAAACATTCTACGAGAGTTGATGTTTGCACACATACAAATTTATACTTAGGTACAGCATATTGCGAATTCGATATAAAAATTTAGATGTGCGTATCGCCAGTGTAAAATGTAGATGGAAGTGGTAGAACTATTTAACACCATTAATTTTATAATATATTACTAAAATGATCATATTACGAATTGTAATAATTTATATTGCCAAAACATGATGATTTTATGCTTTGAAAATGTTAAATTATCGAAAATGTCATCAGTTTACGTGGAATTTCAATGTAAATCTCAACAAAATAAGTTACCATATTTATAACCAAAACTAAGGAAATCAAATCTTATCTCAGTCTTCCAGTGTATTTACTGCTACCGAATAGTGTCAGCTATTTTGTACAGAAGAAAGGTAGATTTAAAAATACATATCTAGGCTGTTTTTTATTGCATTTTATACATCATTATTCTCATTTTATATTTGAAAATAACCAGGGGACATATTATAGTTATTAATACTTAGCTATTTTGAATAGTGTTTAATTAAATTCCTTTGTTTTTGTAGAAAAATTTTTTTTTCTGGAAATGGCACTCTTGAGCAGACAACAACCAACACATAACATCTATTTGTGAGAATTTTAGGTCCACGTTTTAATATAATATAATTTGAATTAAGCCCGACAAAAATTAAAAATAAAGAGGTTACAGTCTAGGTAGAAGACCCTGTATTATCCATTTTACAGATTTTGGTTTGTTTTATTGAGCCTTGAAAGTTATGACAATGCACTCTACTTGTAACTGACTGTTATACTTCTTCACTTTTGCTATTTACTCCCAGATGGCGGTGTAGTAAAAAATGTTTCGAATTATACCTACAAAATTGAATTTGAGAAAAGAAAGAATATATAAAAATGGTAATTTTCTATATTACATATCTCATTTAGGATACATTAAAAATTTTGTCTTTAATTTGAAAATAACCAGACAAAAATTGCCTTCTAGTTATTTTTGTTATCCCTGAAAATATATAACAATACTTTTTTACTCTATAAGGCTTTATTTTAACTTATAACTTTTAAATATTATCTGAAAACGGTCTCAAAACGGCAAAACATCAAGTTAAAAAACTTCTAACAAAAATATCGACGGATGAACAAGTAGATGTACATGTTCCCTCCAAATATATATACAGTGATTTAAAAAAAATACTTAAATATAAGCAGCAAGGTGACTTTAATCAAACTTCAGATAGGTATTAACAATTTTCAAAAAATGTTACATAATAATGAGGAAACAATAGAACATTTTTCAGTAAATAGTATACAGGGTCCGCATTTTATGCAGGAAACTTCGAGGACAGGTAGATCTCTTTAAAATAATAGGAGTTTGCCTTATAAACATAGGTCTGGAACGGCTTCGTTTTAGATATACAGGGTGTTGAAGTTTTAAAAAATATACAGGGTGTCTCACATTTAAATAGCAGGACTTCAGGAATCAGTAGAAGACCTCATTTTGAGTCTAAAAGTTCCTATATATATGGGTCCTAAAACGCTTTGTTTCTGAGATACAGGGCGTTCAATTTTATTTTTGTTTTATTTATTTATTTTTTAACTAAATAACCGCTGACAAAAAAAATCATCATGTTGCGGCGAAAGACTTAGTATTTAAGGGCAAATAATTTGACACAGAAAATCATCGCATAATAGTTCCAGTGGTGGAGATAGAGGGGTCTCTATGCATATTTTTATAAAAAAAAGTATAGCCGATTTGATATTTTGCAAATGTTTTCGAAAAATATGAAAGAGCATTCAATTTTACCCAGAAAAGGCCCTCTTGTCCAAAGTCGATAGGAGGTGGCGTTTTCAAGAAAAACCGAAAATACTGTTTAGAAGTCAAATTAAGAAAAACCGAAAATACTGTTTAGAAATCAAATCAGACTTGAAATGTCATTCTAATATTGACATTTGCGCTTATTTTATTATAGTTTCTAATTGTGTGTAGAGTATTAAAAAAAATTGCAACAAATTCAAAATGCCGTTTAAGTTTACGAACCAAGAATACGCAGATATTCACTTCATATACGGGTTTGCCAATGGGAACTCGGCAGAAGCTGCTAGGGAATATCGGAGACGATTTCCTAATAGAAGACAGCCGCATCCACACGTTTTTATTAATGTTCATCAACGTTTCGCTAATGACGGATTGAATCTGGTCCATAGGGATCGCAACATAATTAACGTTAATATTGGCAGAAATAGGAGGAATCAGCGAATCTTGCACGAATTTGACAGAGATCCCACGACGAGTACCAGAAAAATTTCCAGGATTATTGGTGTTTCCAGGTGCACTATTTCTAGAACATTAAGACGAGATCATAGACATCCCTACCACTTACAACCTGTTCAGGGTTTACGTCCGGGTGACGAGGAACATAGAATAGCTTTTTCTCGGTGGATTCTTAACTCAATTGAAAACGACGGAAATTTTTTATCACACATATTATGGACCGACGAGTCATGTTTTACTCGTCGAGGTGTGACAAATTTACACAATCAGCATGAGTGGGCACATGAAAACCCGCATGCAATCAGACCACGAAATTTTCAGCACGAATTTAGTGTTAATATTTGGCTCGGCGTTTATAACAATTGTCTTTTCGGCCCTTACATCTTACCTCAACGACTGAATTCTGCGAATTTCTTAGAGTTCTTAGAGACCGAGAGTGCCAACATGTGGGAGGAAATTCCTCTGAATTTAAGAATGCGAGCATGGTTTCAACTTGATGGCTGTCCAGCTCATTTTGGCCGAAATGTCAGGAACTGGTTGAACACCCACTTTCCCGAAAAATGGATTGGCCGCGGGGGTATCGTTGCATGGCCTCCCCGATCCCCTGATCTGACACCCCTAGATTTTTTCCTCTGGGGTTTTATTAAAGAGAGAGTTTATACCACTACTGTGGACACAAGGGATGAACTTATTCGTCGGATTCGGAACGCATGCAGTGAAATCAGAGACAATAACTTAATTCAAATGAGACGTTCTATTCAGCGTCGGTGTCAGTTATGTATCGAAGAAAATGGTTTACATTTCGAACATTTGCTTTGATGTAATATGGTTTTCGTTATTTATTTTTGTATTTATTTTCATTTAATTAATTAAAAACAATTTTAACCGAATTTTTGAACTACATATTTAATTTAGTTGTAACACAATGTTTAAAAATTATTATTTGACTTCTAAACAGTATTTTCGGTTTTTCTTGAAAACGCCACCTCCTATCGACTTTGGACAAGAGGGCCTTTTCTGGGTAAAATTGAATGCTCTTTCATATTTTTCGAAAACATTTGCAAAATATCAAATCGGCTATACTTTTTTTTATAAAAATATGCATAGAGACCCCTCTATCTCCACCACTGGAACTAATATGCGATGATTTTCTGTGTCAAATTATTTGCCCTCAAATACTAAGTCTTTCGCCGCAACATGATGATTTTTTTTGTCAGCGGTTATTTAGTTAAAAAATAAATAAATAAAACAAAAATAAAATTGAACGCCCTGTATCTCAGAAACGAAGCGTTTTAGGACCCATATATATAGGAACATTTAGACTCAAAATGAGGTCTTCTACTGATTCCTGAAGTCCTGCTATTTAAATGTGAGACACCCTGTATATAGGAACTTTTAGACTCAAAATGAGGTCTTCTACTGATTCCTGAAGTCCTGCTATTTAAATGTGAGACACCCTGTATATTTTTTGTTTTTATCTCAGGAATCTATTAACCGATCTCAATAAAATTTGGTACAAATAATGTACGATAGTAGGCCTTTCATTCCCTAAAATATGAGTTCTAAGGGTTTAACCAGTGGTGTACAACTGGACAGGGGTCACCCCCTTTTTATAAAAAAAACCTACGCGACTGTATTTTTTACAAGTTATTGTAACGGATTTATGTTCTAATGCACTAAATTCGTAAAAAAGTTTACTTGAATTTTTTCCTGAAAGTTCACCATTTTCAAGTTATTCACACAAATACAATCCCCTTGTGGCAGACCCTTCTAATCATAATATTACAAAAATATTTATGTTTATGCTCAAAAGTAAGTGCAATTTGTAAGCACATCAACAAAATTCTTTCCACATCACTTGTGAGGTAGTGTTCCTGGTGTGTTTTAGTTTTTCCTGGAGGCATTATCTTTACAAATAAGAACAATTTGAATCAAAATAATAATAAAAATACATTTACCAAGCAACAACAACTAAACAAGAAACAAAATTAACGTTACGTATTTACAGCAATTGTTTAAAATGCGAACCATTTACATCGATACATTTCTGACATCTATTAATTGAACGCTAATATCATGTGGTGGTTTTCTTTTAATTCATTACGCTGCAGTAGCTGTGGTCTAGTATATATTGGAGTAAACTTTTCAGGTGTCACCCCAAACATAGAAGTCCAGGGAGTTTAGATCTGGCGATCTGGCTGGCCAAGACACTGGACCCTCTGCACCGTTATAGTTGACATTGGCATTTGGTCTTCTACCTATCCACCATCTCATATAATTTTCATTAAGCCATTGTTGTATTATTCTCCTAAAATGCGCAGGAGTGGTGCTCCTGTCCACTTGTATCCAGTTATTTTGTCGTATATTTAATGGAACATCCTCTAATAATTCAAATAGATGGTTTTCTAGAAAGTTTAATGTCTCCGAATTTCATGAGGATTTTCTTGTGACCAAATATTCAGATTGTGAAAATTCACTACCCCTCGCCTTGTGAACGTAGCCTCATCGGTCCAAAGTATTTCTAGTAAGAATTCAAACAACCACTGATAAAAATTCAGGCGTCTCTGCATCTCCCGGAAGTAAATTTTGCACAGGTTGTAATAAATGGTATAGATTTCTGCCATCCTTATGTAGAACTTTTCAATTTTCGATTTACTCACCTCAAGTTGCCGAGACGTTCTTCGTGAACCTGCTTAGCCGAGGATCGTCGTCAAATGTTTTCAAAATTTAATTTCTGTGCCTTTCATTCCTTTGTCGTGATTTTCCAAATATTGTTTTAATCCAAAAAGATGAAAGCGATGAGTGTAAAGAATTTTGTTGATGAGCTTACAAATTGCACTTACTTTTAAGCAAAAACATAAATATTCTTATAATATTATGGTTAGAAGAGTCTGCCACAAGGAGATTGTATTGGTATGAATAACTTGAGAACGGTGAACTTCAGGAAAAAAATTCAAGTTACCTTTTTTACGTATTTTGTGCATTAGAATATAAATTCGTTACAATAACTTGTAAAAAATACAGTGGCGTAGTTTTTTTTTATAAAAAAGGGGGTGACCCTGTCCAGTTGTATACCACTGGTTCAATCTTTAGAGCTCATATTTTAGGGAATATAAGGCCTTCTATCATACATTATCTGTACTAAATTTTATTGAAATCAGTCGATGGATTCCGGAGATATAAACAAAAAATATTTTTTTTTTTAACAACTTCAACACCCTATATCTCTAAAACGAGGCCGTTCCAGCCTATGTTTATAAGGCAAACACCTACTATTTTAAAAAGATCTATCTGCTCTCGAAGTTTCCTGCATAAAATTCGGACCACCCTGTATTTTACAGTGATATACTAAACGCACTATGACTCATTTGTTAAATTATTTTTCTGGCAAGTCCAATCTAAAGTATTTCTTGAATGGAGACATGAAAGGCTTTCGCTTTTATTGCAAATCCCAAGGTATATGTAAATAGGGCTACCTCGAATTACTCCCAACTCTTTTTTGCACACTTGTCCTTCACCTGGAACGTATTAAAGGATGGTTAATTTTCTTAAACAATTCTATTTAAAATTAAATTTTGAAATATTATCAAAAAGCTTTGCAAATCTGTTTCGAAATTATATTCATTCTCTTCTCGAATTAGTCTCTACAATATTTACCCAAAAGAGGATAACATTTTTCGCAGCAATCACATCCAAACGTTGCTAGTGTCTCATTAGACAAATAGTTTGGTTTTACACATTTTGTTGGGTCACACAGCGGACACCCATCACCCATACGCTGATTCCTTTGTAGTATGTACAAAATATGTAATTACTAAGAAAACAGTAATGGATCTTCCAATCTCCATTTTTAAATTTGAAATATACTGAACACTTACGTTGATAATTTCACAGTGTTATACTTAAATAATAAAATACTGTGAAATAAATAATTGCAGTGGATATCAGTTGTTTTATACAAAATCACGAATATGTTAGGTATTTTAGATAACAGATAGACACTTAGATAATATACAGGATGTTCCAATTATGTCACAACAAATCCTAACAAACGGTAATTATTCTGCAAACCACATGTTTTTGGATTGTTGATACCTCATTTTGTTTTCGTGATATTGTTATTTGAGTGCAACGTATTCAAGTGTTAGTGATGATTTTTGAGATGTGCAGAGTAAAATTTTGCGTGAAACTGGGGAAAACTTTCACGGAAACATTTCAACTTTTGAAACAAGCTTACGGTGACGACGCTCTGGGTCGTACCCAATGTTACGAATGGTTTTTACGGTTTAAAAATGGTCGTTAGTGAATTGAAGATGATCCTTGACTAGGAAGACCTTCGACTTGAACTGATGACTCTCACGTTCAACAAGTCAACGATATGCTGTGTGCAAATTGCCGATTGCAGAAGAGGTTAGCATCTCTGGGAGTTTGCAACATCTAGCCTCATTTAGAGAGCTGAAATCGTGATTTTTTTAAAAAAATTTTGTCTAACTTTTAAATTAATTTTTTTACTATGAAAATTTTTAGCGCTAGCGGCGCCCCGTGCCACTGTGTTTATGTATTAAATATATACTGCATGAGACACTAATTCCTCTGAGCAAAAGTTAAAGCTTCATGTGTGGTGACAAGATTCTTAATATTTTTGAAATATTCTTATTTATGTCAGCTTACCCAGTATGGGATAACATTTTTTGCAGCAGTCACGACCAAGCCTTGCTGCTGTCTCATTTGAAGAACAATTTGGCTTTTTACATAGCATTGGATCACATGGTTGATATGTTACACCATGGGGTACAAAGCATGCACCCAAAACCAATACTATTAAAATAGTGGCGTATCTTTCAAACTCCATATTGAAATCGAATGTATACTGTTAAACGTTTTTAATGCGGCTTAGAGATAATATATACCTACTTGAGGGTAAATGTATTTGCATAGGTATTTTTACGTAAAATAAAAATATTTTACACTTTAGATAACAACATATTTCTTTATATTCAAGAGTAATTACTATATGGACAAAGGCCAAACGTAAGTAAAGGTAAAGGCTAATTAGTTGCATGCCTTTAAGTAGGAAAATATCCATTAATTAGTTTCTTTACAGAAGTATAAGGCATTTGTTTGTAATTTTATCAGTACGAATAATAAATCAGAAAAAAATATATTTCTATAATTTAAGTAGCGTAAAATAGAAAACTAATTGGCTGTGTAAAACTTTGTTAGCAGATATTTCGAAATACAAAAATATGCTAAATGTATATCATACTTCGTACAATCCAAATCACATTTCTCTAGATCGGAAGTATGCGATAGTTATACAGGGTGACCGGTAACTACGGGGAAAAAATAAAGGGTTATATAGAGCAGGTCAAACGAGTGCTAGTACTTCATATAAACTTCTTACCTAGGTGCCATTGTTGAGGAGTTATTGTCACTCAAAGTAAGAAATTGAAAAATTATTATTGCCCATAATTTCTAAAAGGTTACTTTGATTAACTTGAAATTTGGGGGAGCAAAGCAACTCATTCAAATGTATCTTTGTACATTTAAAATTGAATCAAATATTTTTTATTATACAAGGACGGTCGAAATTATGTTCTAAAATTTACACAACATTGACAGAGCTGTCAAATTTGATATTTCGCCCTCGGAGGCAGATAGCTCTGTTACTTTTCTACAAAAAAGGTATACTTCATGGCTTATGAAAAAATGAACGGTTGTCAAGATAATTAAATTTTTGTATTTTGTGTATAGCCACAACCAGGGACACAACGCAACAGAAAAAAGTTAAGACTGAAACATGGATTAAATTAGGTTACTTCAGTAAATGCTCGATATGTCCTCCATCTAGTTCAATGCACTTCCTTATTCTTTTAAGATTATTTTGTTGCACTTTAAATAGCATTTGTGGATTCTGTTTAATTTCATTACAATGATGTTATATTCTTGCCATCAACTCTTCTCTTGTATAAACCGGAGTTGAATACACTAATTCTTTTAGGTAACTGAACAAGAAGAACTCAAGGGGGTTAAGATCTGGTGACCTAGGTGCCCATAAAACCCTCATTTAGTTATTCAAGGCAAACACCAGCAAACATTCATAGTTAATGTATGGTAACCAATTAATAGGCCCCTTTTTCTTACCTGATAGACTAAACGGTGCCCGATATTTGAATTTGTTACAACACGATCTAAATCTACTACTAGAAAATGTGCCATTGCAAACAAGACAGGAGATGTATTTCATGCACTTAAGTCGTGAAGTTAGAAATTATCTCAACGCAACATTTGGTGATAGGTGGATTGGACGAGGCGGACCACACTTATGAGAGACCAGGTTTATTAAGGCTTTTGGGCTTTAAATGACCCAAGGAATCACCCCCTTAATTTATGACATAGGCTTAGGATATACCCTGTATACGGAATTCTTATTGTGGATGTAATTTTCCTTTGTTGTCTGACATAATTTGTTTTACTTTCAATATTCTTAAAAACTCTTTCAACAGAATTCCCAGATACTGATTGTTTATGAGTACATTTTTATGAGTTTCAATTCATCATTAAACATTTCTTCTTATGAAGAAATCAATTTGGGTCGTCTATTTAATTACACCTTTCTTTATATCATTATGATGATTTAGTTAGTGCGTTCTAGTTTTCTATAAACACTTGATTCTAACGGATTATAACTTCTCTAATTTCAAATATCTAGAAAGGGTAATGCTTTATTGTTTTTTTTTTATTTCCAAAGTAAAGGACCCCGCACATTTTTTATGGACAACGGTCTTCCGGTGAAATTTGCTAAAAATTTGGGAAATTGTTCGTTTTGTACCCCTGATCAAAAGTGTCAATGGGGTCGAAGCTCAAAATACCCATCTTTAGGCTCTACGGCAATTTTTAGTGGCCAAAAACGGCATCGTATTTACCTTGTACGTCATTTTTTTAACTTGTTGTTAATTGTTATTTTTTCTTTTTATATTTTTTGCATTGTAAACCTTTAATAAAATCTAGACCAACTTTGAGATATACTTAAGTGTCATAACTTTCTATATTTTTAAAAAAATTGCTTTGGATGGTGAGTGAAAGAAAAACATTTAAGTCTCTTGTATAAACTACTCAGTAAAATATACAATTACAGGATAACTTGCAATTATAATGAGTTTACTTGATAGCATTAATTACAAATTTTGATAGAAATGCAGGCTGCTTATTGAAAGTATGACATTAAAATAAAATAAAAAATATGGATAAACACAAACACGTAATATTTTATCATAAGATTTTGCCATAATTATCATATCATTTATTGCTATCTATTCAAATAACGCATTAAAAAATATTTTTTTTTTCTTATTGAATGCTAGAAGCAAATGATTTTAAATGACATTATTGGCACTTACTTCAGTTGTAGTATTTTTTCCTGTTAGGTATAAGTAAAACTTCAATTACAAAATGGGTCTATACTGACGAAAACGCAAATAAAAACATATCCTTCCCAATATAGGTTCTTTATAGGTATATTAAACCCAAATTCAGGGTTAAGTTTTTAAAATAGTACCTATATGTTGCGATTCAATTTACTAATATAATTTTTGTACATATTAAAATATACCAAAAGAATAATGAAATTCCCCTTTGATCAAAGAAAATAGCATTATTTTGTTCTTTGGTTTGTCTTAAAATAGTATATTGTGCACCCATAAAAGTAATACATTCCCAGATGACATACTATTTTTTTATGAAATCGTAAACAATATTAATTAACTAATAAGAACTAAGAAAATTTTATTAATGCATACCTAACATTTCTTCATTATAATCTAATTGCTTATGAAATTGTTTCCTCGACGATCATTGTTTATTTAGCGTTGTGATAAAAGTCAAATTCGCTTTAATACCTATAAGCGCTAAAATATGTATATTAAAACATAATATTTGTTCGGGATACCACCAGAGTTAGCAGCAGCTGCAAAAAATGTGACTAAATTTATTACCAAACAAATCTAGGGAAAAGTACGAATTCTTTTACAAACGTTTCAAGACTTATTGACTGAAGACATCTACATTATGGCCAAATTACACCATGTTGAGAGCAACATTTAGTACAAATGCAACGCCAAAGAAATCAAAAGTTTTGTCAAGTAAACTACTTGAAACGTTTATTACTCATGCACCAGATAATTATACAGGGTGTCTCATAATTAGTATCCAATAATTTACCACTTGATTCTATTGCCAAAAATAAGAATATTTTTTCATATAAACATTGGTCGAGAAATGCTTCCTAAAGGAGCTACGCCCCCCTAAATGGGGCCTCAAAAAATTCATTTTTTTTAAACATTTCCGAAATGGGTTGAAGGAAAATTATGAATTTGGACACCATGAATACTCATTAAAAGCCGAAATAGATCATCATAAAATTTTTCAAAAATTTTGAAAAAGTCTTCTCAATTGGGAGGGTCGGCGGCTAATATTTGCCCCAATTTTTTTGCTTGTCGAAATTTTCAAATTCAGGGGCCAAAAAATGATAGACCTTTATTTCCTCTACAAAACAGATACTCCTTATTTCTTTCGAAAAAGTGCTCTATTTCCAAGAAAAACGGATATACGTGCTTAGAAAAGCACAATTTGGAAAGTGTTATAACTTAAACTGATTTTTCTCGAAAGTGGATTATTTTTTCGATATAAAACATTACCATTTTTAATAAAAAACTCAGATCTATCAAATTTTACTGTTTAAATTTGAAAAATAGCAACATGTAAAAAAACTTTTCACGTTGTTTATCACAATGTATATATATGATGACAGATCAAAATTCATATTCACATATTCAAAAAATTTTTGAATTTTATTAATGTATCTAATGAAATGCTTAGATCTGTTTTTCTCGTAAATGGAGCATTTTATCGAAAGAAGTAAAAAGTACCTTTTTTGTAGAGGAAATGAGGGTCTGTCATCTGCTGGCATCTGAATTTGAAAATTTATACAAGCAAAAAAATTGGGGCAAATTTTATGAAACGCCTCTGACTAAAATTTTTGAAAAATTTTATGATGGACTATTTCGACTTTTAATAATAATTTTCCTTCAACCCATTTCGGAAATATTAAAAAAAAAAGAATTATTTTTTTATAGCCTCATTTAGGGGGGCGTAGCTCCCTTAGGAAGCATTTCTCGACCCATGTTTAAATGACAAAATATTCTTATTTTTGGCAATAGAATCAAGTGGTAAATTATTGGACACGGATTATGAGATATCCTGTATACTTAAGGAATAAGGTACGTTTAGATGTAAAAATTTTAAAATATCTACCTCGATATTAGTTTCTCCTTTTTTTTATAAAAAATAACAAATATTTTTAGGTACCACAAATTAAAGATATACATTGAATAAAAATTTAATGCTTGAAATATATAGTTAACTTTTTTATTTATACATTGCGATTCACAACTTATCCAAAAAAATTGGGAATAGATGCGGCATGAAGCATGGAGTCAATATCGTAAAAAAAATTTTGTAAAATCCTTATAGTTTCCGAGAAAAAAATTATTGAATTTGTAGTACATTCAACCATTACACAGCTGGACTGTATTCTCTAGCGCCATTCGCAATACGCGTGCAAAGCCACGTGGCCTTAGCGACTCCGAATATTGAAATACAATTTTACAATCGTCGTTGCGATAGTGTTTACCTGTTATCTGTGGTGTTTACAATAGTTTTTTTAGTAGCTAGTGTCAAAAATGGTTGGTGTGTGTAGCAACTCGAAGTTGATGGATATCGTTTTAATTTATGTTGAAGCAAGACAACATTTGTGTTAGTTCGTAGAAACTGAGTAACATTGACCCAAATATGTTTACACGTCGGTGGATAAAATTTTGAACAGTTGTAACATCGGGTATGTCAAATTAAAAACACAAATTAATTTTATTAATTAATAATAACAATAACGGCAAAAGCAGTTGAATTTGCTGATATAAAATAAGTGTTATAAAATTCTATTTATTTCTTTCCTTACGAAGGTTTTTTCCGTCCTTATCACACTTTGCCGCTATGCCGGTTGAATTGTGCAAGGACAGGTTTTAGAGTGGAGCAGTTTCCAGTGCCGTGTAGAAGTGTATTTCTAAATCATTTTCGAACTGCCCTTTTTGATTTTTTCTTTACAAAATTGTATTTGTAGGAGTTCCCTGTACATCAAACAATTATTTTTTTAGATAAGTTCTGAATCACCCTGTATAATCAATCAAATTGATCAAGAAATGAAAATTTCAAAATTTAATACGAGTAATTATTAGTATATTTTTAACTAAATAATAAAGAGGTTAAGGAATGTTGACATTTACAACTATATAGAGAAGACACGTTTATGAGGCCAATTTACGAGAACCCAAAAATATTCTTTATTACAATTTTAAGTTTAGTACAACTTACTCATATATGTATTTTGTATTAGATCTAACACAAAAAAAACATAAAAATGTAATGGATGTGATTATAAATTATGAATAAGAATGATATTTGCTCTCTACTCAATATTTACTTTTAAAATTTCCATTACCAAATATTAACCTAACTGATCAACCAAAAAATAAAAAATAAATAAACCGTTCAACAAACCATTTTATATTTGGTAAATCATGATGTATATTTTATAGAGATTACATTATAATGTACGATACCTATTCATAAATTATCTTCTTCTTTCAAACAGAATGACGGTATCGGAAAACCTTTTGGCCTTTCGCTAGCTGCACTTTATCGCAGTCGGGAGGATGATTATGGGTGATACTTATCCTTTGGAGTTTGCCTTCTAACGAGGTGACACATCTCGCCTTGCATTTGGTATGGTAGTAATTCGAGCACATCCAGAAGAGCTTGTTGTTTATCGTTTGATTTATGTAGAATAAGTAATTCTCGTATATCATGCATGTTTTACCTCTTCTAGTGTTGGAAAATATTAGGTCTTTCTCGGGGGCCTCTACAAAAGAAAGTGTGTTATTAAAGTGACAAAATTTCTTAGACATGTGACATGCGTATTTTTAATATTCCTTAAGTTTTTTTTTTCATTTTGTAATAAATAATCAAGATACCCGTCACATCAGTCTTGGATAGTCAAATTGATGAGGCAAAGAGTTCTGTTTGAGTTGGGTTGTAAATAGAGTGTTTTCTAGTTGACTCGCGTTTTATAAAATTTAAAAAAATAAATTTTCTACATTGCAGTACGATTTTGAATAGAAAATAAAACCATGTATTTAAATAACTACGATATATTAACTCCATAATACAATGACTCCTTCTTAATACTTAGTAATACAAAACAATGTTATTGTTACTGTACAGTTGTTAAAAACAGCTATAGCTAATCTTTTTTATTAACCGGGATATTTACATTTAAAAGTATCTTTGTCCATCATACGTCATGACTAAAATAGCTTGTATGTATCAGCTTCAACATAAACAGTGTTATGATTAATGATGTCGTATTAGTAATTAGGCTAACTGTTTTCTTTTGACAGATATTCTATTACTAAATCCACTATTTTTTACTCTATTGTCAAAGGCATTACATTCATTCAAACAAATTCAAAAACCTAAGGAAAATGTGGAAACAGAAAGACCTCTTTGTAGTTGCTGTTTTGTACGTATTGATCTTTGTCAAGACTGATGACAGAACAGCAAGAATACAAAATATTTCAGTATAGGAGGTATGTGTTTTTGTACTAATAATATGTATATACAGGGTCGGAAAGTTCCCCATGGTTCATCCGCCGTTACGTGAGAGCGATAAAGAAAGTCATAGAAATCCGTGCGATAGAGAAAGATGGCTAAAATGAAAGCTTCTAATAATCACCGCCCATTTCGCCCTTCCACAAATAAGATCCACTTCTTATTTGTGGAAGCGCGAAATGGGCGGTGACTATTAGACGCCTTCATTATAGCCATCTTTCTCTATCGAACGGATTTCTATGACTTACTTAATCGCTCTCACGTAACGGCCAATGAACCATGGGGA
Organism: Anoplophora glabripennis; assembly: GCF_000390285.2. Lineage (NCBI taxonomy): Eukaryota > Metazoa > Arthropoda > Insecta > Coleoptera > Cerambycidae > Anoplophora > Anoplophora glabripennis. The sequence continues at coordinate 190,243 of NW_019416555.1, forward strand.
CTTTCCGACCCTGTAGATATATTATTTTTCGATTTTACATTTTGGATATCCCGCAATATCAGTAGCTGGGAGTTTTGTTTGTGAGGTTAGATATCGTTTCCATATCCAGATTTCTGGCATCGATGAACATTTAAGTGTTTGATTTTAATTAGATTAAATTGCGATGGTAATTACTCGTAGGTCCATATGTTTGATGATAATAACGTTGTTATGTTATTCATCTAAAGTTATTGTTAATAGCAACGTAGTTAATCAAAACGCTTTAGGACGAGGAGATTTATTTATCACATACAATAAGCCCGAGATATTGGACAACTAGAAAGTCGAGGAAGACACGCAATAACATGTAAGTTAATATTTATATTAAAAGGAATAGAACCAACACTTTCGATAACAACCTGTATTGTACACCTAAATTTATAAAAGTCTGCTAGAACTAATAGGTAGGTTGTTATTTGCATAAAGGCATCTTCATTTAAAATTAAAAACAGAAAAAGTATCCAATACAGACTTTGAAAACATTAGCAAATTTTATTATCTTCACTTTCTTCTAACACTCAATTAAAGTTGACTTCTCTGACAAGTGTGTACATCTCTTGGCTTAAAATATTCAAGTTTGACATCAACTTCGTGGGTTCATGGTTGTGACAACCTGTCAGCTTTATCGTTTGGTCTACGTGAGTCGTACATCGAGCTTTGCAGTATCCATTGTCGTACAACTGACATTTCCAGTAAGTGGAACGCTGTGAACTTCTGTGCTTTATGTATTTGTAATCTTGTAGAATGAGATATGGAATTTGCCTTTGTCCTTTTATGTAAGTCGCTAACACTACAAAAAGAGAATAGTCAAATGTGAAATTTTTAAATAAATATCAACCTGAATTGGATACATATGAATATAGGAGAACTGAATAAGTACAGCTTGACTAATTCTCTTAGGCTTTTATCGCAGCATACGCAACAGGAAATACAAGCGTCAGTGATAACAGATAACAACAGCGACAATTTTTAGTATTTACATGAACATTTTAAGCCATAAATAAAGATATACTCTTCATCATCGGTGCTAGACAATTTAAATTAGTCGAAATAGACATAAAACAGTGAGCGTGTCTTTGGCGTGAATTGTCATTGAACCCGTTTTGACCAATAGTTTCACAGCAGCAAGTGTTTGATCATTGTTTGATGTTTGTTTGTTTTATTATGCAACTTGCTTTACACCTGATATGATATGTTGACAGGCTGGTAAACCGCCATCAGCTCTTTCCACTGCGGCGCGCGGCAACTTTGATATCGAAGGTACAGCTTACTACCGCACCAGGCACGGCTTTAAGTTTGTTTAATCCTTCATGTGAAACTTTTTTTTTTCATTTTAAAACGTAATGTTTTAGATCATCAGTTACTTAATAAAAGTGATTTTCATGCCCACTATCGCCATTTTCAAGGAACGCACTTATTTCAGAAACACCCTGTATAATAGAAAAATATCCACGAACGATTTTGAACTAAATACATTTTCTCAATTCTCAGTACTGTATGGTGATTTTTGAGAAAACTGACACGGGATATCCAGTATTTAAACTAGGCGGTATCTGTGTTGGTTTGGGTGGATCGTATATCCACGGAAATTTTTGGCTTTTTGGCTTTCAAATATCACTAGAAATGAAACTTTTTCTATGCGCATAAAACAAAACGTGGGCTTAACTTTTGGCGGCACAATATGTTTAAAAAATTCGAAAAATGTCATATTTTTCTTCCTATTTAATTATGTATCTTTTCAAGAGTTGACTATAGGCGAAAATGGAAGAGGAAAAAAAATGTTGTAATTAAATATTTTACAAAACATGACTAGTTACAAATCGAATGAATCATGATTATTATGGTAAAAATCGAAAAAAATCGCAAAAATGGGGTTAAAAAAACATTATTTTTAGGGATTTTTTTGGGGTATTTAAATTGGGTATATGACCTTTATACTTGGCTCAAGAAAACTTCATGTTATGTAGAATTATCACACCAAATTTCATAAAAATCGGTTCTATAGATTTTGCATAATAATTTTGCAATCCAGATTTTGAAAAAAAAATTTCCAAGTTTCAAAATTTTGCACAGCAAATAGATACTTGAAAATTTAATCACATATAGATGGGCTCTCAAGCTTTCAAACTTGTTTTGAAAAATTCGAATCCGTCAATTAGGACAGCTCTGGCGCTTGTTTAAACATTGGTCGAATTTTTGTACTTAAACAATTAGAATAACTTTGTGAATATTCAATCAAATTAAATTTTTTCGATTGATCAATTAGTTACGTAGTTATAGCCGATTCAATTTCGAGCAGGCCGAAGCGGCCGCGCTCTCTGCTTCCCCCACCACCACCACCCGTACGATTTTATTGAATTTCTCGCTTGCATAAATAATTTTAAACACGTTTTAAAGTAGGTTACCAATGAAGAAAAGTATTGTAATCTTAGACCTGGTAAGTACTCGGATTACCAAAGGTATTTTTCGAAAAATTAGCCCGGATGTCCCAGTACATTTAGTGTAAATGACGGTTAACTTTGATCGGCTATAACTACGTAACTAATTGATCAATCGATCTGTTTTTTTTTTAAAGAAGCGTCTTTCCAAGAACTTTAAAAACCTGCTTTAAAAAATTTGATTTGATAGAATATTCACAAAATTATTCTAATTGTTTATAAGTATAAAAATTCGACCAACGTTTAAACAAGCGCCAGAGCTCTCCTTATTGACGAATTCGAATTTTTCAAAAAAAGTTTGAAAGCTTGAGAGCCCTTCTATATGTGATTAAATTTTCAAGTATCTAAGGGCCTTGGTTTTTGCTGTGCACAATTTTGAAAATTTACAAATTTTTTTCAAAATCTGAATTGCAAAATTATTATGTAAAATCTATACAACCGATTTTGATGAAATTAGGTGTGATGTTTCTACATAACATGAAGTTATCTTGAGCCAAGTATAAAGGTCCTATACCCAATTTAAATACCCCAAAAAAATACCCTAAAAAGTGTCGTTTGTAAACCCATTTGTGTGATTATTTCGATGTTTACCATAATAATCATGATTAATTCGATTTATAACTAGTCATGTTTTGTAAAAAATTTAATTACAAACATTTTTTTCCTCTTCCATTTTCGCCTAAAATGAACTCTTGAAAAGATACATATTTAAATAGGAAGAAAAATATGACATTTTTAGATTTTTTTTTAAAATACTGTGCCGCCAAAAGTTAAGCCAACGTTTTTTTTTATGCGCATAGAAAAATTTTCATTTCTATTCTGTTCACCCAAATATGGCTTTTTGAAACAGTTACCGTCTGGACTAATTGTAGAGTCACAAAGGTTACGTTGCGTTGGTATCCTTTCAGCGTGACCCAGAAAAAAATGTTAATTAACAACTGTAATATTTATTTAGCGTATTTATGCACAATCCTCTGTAAAGTAAGTTACAAAATGTTCAACACGAACACTAGACGCCCTTTTCCGCCTGTCAAATTTCTTAATACGCACTACTTCTTGCAAATAATGGTCATGGTTTATGCATTTGGCTGATGGTTCGTGGTTATGTTCGTGCATGAGCCTCACTTCGCCGGCTTCTTTCCACATCGTGGCCCTGCATTGCTGTTTGTACTTTGAGCACCTGAACCGCGCTCTACGGTTTTGGGTGTAATGGAGGGTGTATTTGTTACCTTGGAAGAATATCACGGGATTGCTAGGACCGGATCCCACATAGAGAGTACCTAAAAATATTAGCTGTTAAGACAGTAAATACATAAAGGAAATAGTTGGTACCTATTTAGGCACACAATTATTTGGTAGATTTATTCAAGAATCAATTTATGAATATCGATTTATACTATTAAAGCAAACGCGTGTAAGTGCGGATTGTTTTTAGTTATTACTCAAATTATTGTAATTATTGATTGAATCCTTCTCAATGATTCCAATGATGTTCTCAATACGTATAGAATTCGGAGTGAAAGTATTTTCTGATGCATAGAAAAGGACATTTATTATGCCACTTTATTTCATTGGAATCATTGAATTCGTACCAAACAGAATTCCAATTTTCATGTTTTTTGCATGAAAATTTCGAAGCGCAGGTTTGTCATGTATGTCGTTCAAAGACGTTAAAATTATTAGCTAGTGAAGTGGCACGATGAAATGTTGCACATTTCATTCGAAGGTAATTTCGAATGGATTGTTTAACATTAGATCATGACACTCACTCACGGCAAACATCAATTCAGAGCTCCGAAATCTTCGTGTATGGTGGGCTATTTCCTCTGTAACAATGGCCCGCGAAGCTCATTTCGTCATCGAAACTTGTAGAGAAAGCCTTACATATTCTTGCAAAAAGGAGTTTACATAAAAAATGTCAAATAGAAGTTTAAATACGCAAAGCTATCTCTCCAAATTGTCCTTTAGGTTAGGTTAGGTTAGATTATGTGTAGTAAGCGCTCTCCACAATTGCACATTTGAGATTGGCTGAACTGTTCTTCCTGGGATAAAGTTTAAAGTACAGGATGTTTTCAGAAAAGGTGACCAGGGTTGGTAGAACAACAAACAGTAAGACATTTTCTTCTCATGAACCATGAGCTTATTGTGTTTTATTTTTGAGATACTAATGCTTTTTAATGACATTTTAGAAACATATTTTTCAGGAAATATTGGATCAAAACTTGGTAATATAAGTCTATGAGGATGTTGAATATGTCAGTGTTCTTGTTAATTTTCTACTATTTTTGTAGATTTCTCTTTGACACCGATACTTTAGAATATGATTTTCTTTGGAAGTGGTTAGGATTTCTGTTGTATTGCAACAAAAAAATTAATTTAGGCAAAAAATGCCTTCAAGGATTTTCATATAAATGTTGTATATAAGAATTTTAAAATAAATAAAGCTTTCTGCTTAGAATGAGCTAAGTAATCAGCACCTCCCATATTTTTATTAGGTACTTTTGAAATACTCTGTATGCTGGACATTGTTGACCTTTGGTACAGTTAATTACGTTTTTCATGAAACCATCACTTCAATGTTAAAAGCATATATCTTGTGTAAAATGAAATCGTACAATGCATGATGTAAGTATAACATACATACATATTTGAAATTTTAAAACAACCTAAAAAAGTTATATTCTAAAAAGTCACTAAGTAAGGTCGTAGCTAGCGATATTAATGCACTACATAATTTTTTTTTTCAAAAGATATGGCCAAATTCGATTTACAAAAATCGTCTTTGATGTTCTTAGTCTACCCAAATTTCACTTGGAGAAAAAAAAATTATAAGTGGAAATGGTAAAAGGGCTTATAATAAACCTAAAAAAAATAAATACGTGTTCAGGGGTGGCGGAGGGTTGATTTGGAAGTATAAAAAATTGTAAAGAAAATGTATCATTGGGATTTCTAACGAAAGTTGACGTCAAACAAAATAATATTCATTACAAAAGTTGTAGATCATGCGAAAATCTACAACTTCTGTAGTGGCCACTTTTTAAGATAACCTAAAAATTTCCAAGAAAAATGCGAAAAACAGTTTTTTTCCGATTTTTCGTTTTTTATTTTTTATTTCCGCAAAAATAATTTAATTTTGACGAAACTTGGTGAAACTATACCTTTATTTTTTTTCCCTTCTAAATGAGTTATTTCGATCGGTCTATCTGTATTTAGAAAACTAAAGACGATAGGATAGATGCATGGATAGTATTCAGGTTACATTGAAGTCACCTATGACTTCATTGCCATTAATCACAAATCATTATTTCTGTCAATAATCCGCCAACGTCATTAAAACACTTATGACTAGTAAGATGAAGCAATAAAATTAAGATACGTGATATCTTAAGATTTAAACAATTTTAAAGATGTATTATTTATTCTTCGAAGATCTTACAATGGTAACAGACATCGGCGTGCATGTTTCCAGAGTATCCTGGTTCCTAGCTTGCGGATGGTTATGAGTTGATGTCACGCTCACTATTTTTCCGTAAGTATACAACGCCGATCTGCATTTAGTTTTGTAATGGTAAAGGCACCTCCATCTGGTTTTGCCTTGCTCCCTTGAATGAAAACTGTAATCGTTGTTTTCGAAAATCAGTTTCGGGTGTTTTCTTCCAGCACCGACATAAACTAAACCTAAAATTTCACATATTATTAAAGAATTATAGATTGGAAGGTAATATTAAATAATTTTTAAAGGTAAAGTTTCCTTTAAACACAATTATTATGGTAATTGTTTAGGAAAAAGTTGTTTGTGATTTATATAAAAAATTATGAAATACATAACTTTTAATATGACATGAACTGCCATTTGAAGGGGTACAATTTAAAAAAATAAATACCTACAAAGCTTTATAGAATGTAAAGAGAGAGTGTAGGTAAATTGGTCTGGTAAAATTGTGTAAAATAAGTAAATTAAAAAAAGAAATCTGACCTGTCCTAATTTCCAATAGAAAATTTATTGAATAGAATAATAGAGAACGTTATTTTTATGCAATTTGTGCAAGTAAGAGTGCAAAAATAAAAAAAATTACCAAATAAAATAATAATACCAAATTATAATTACCAAATAATAATAATAGTGCCTATCTTATTAAAGAAAAAAACAAAAATGTGACTATGCAAAAATAAACCATCCTTACCTAAAATATTTATAAATGCTGGAAGTTTAAGACAACACTTGTTCATTTTCGTGCCCTTTGTTAACTTTTTCAAGGAAACTTATTTCAGAAACACCCCTTTATAGACCATACTAGTGCATAAACATATTTCCTCAAATTGATGAGTTCCCGATTATGTCTTCGACTTATCAACCTAATTTTTACTGTTAGTAATTTGGAGTTACATCTTTTTTATTATTTTTTATTTGAATTTAAATAAATGAATAAATAAAGCGGCACCTCTACTTTTTTATAAGAATGTTATATAGAATACTTGTATATAATTAGTTTTCTTAAAAATGTTCTAAACAATTACCACAATTTGTTTTCAAGGGTATGTATGGTCCAGAAAATGACGGCTTTAACTATATCGCACTGATTGTCATGCTGAAAATAAAACTACTGGATGTCAAAACATATAATTTTCTACTGAATTAAATTACATGTAGATATGCATTATGAATAAGTGTACTGATAAGTATATACAGTAACAAATGTATAGATTACCAAGCAGTTATTAAAAGGTTAATAAAAAATTATATTTGTAATCGAATAATGTATAGCAGTCTAGTCGGTATTTGTTTCGTAATGGATGTTTTATATAGTAACGCAAATTTTTGTTGGAAATAGTTCTAAATATTATGTAAAATGATAATTGCGATATGCGCCCGCTGAAAAAGCTGTGCATAATTGTTAGCGCAAGAAAATGTAAAAAAAAATAAAAAAGGCGCATTTTTCGGAACTCGTAACTCGGAAAATATTGACATTAGAGAAAATAGTCAAGGGAAAAAAGTTTCGTTTTGAGATTATCTTCAAAATAAAGGTGGTCCGAAATTTTCATGTGCATTATTGTTGCTGCAATGCAGTATAGACCGAAAAAAAATTCGTGAAAAAAGATGTTTTTTCATGAATTTATGTCATACCTAGAGCAGGCATATAAAAAGTAGTTCTGAGTACTTATGGCAGTATTGCAGAATTTTTTTCATCGAAATCGGTCGGGTAGATTTCGCATAATTCAATTGTTAATTAAGAAAATACATAATTATTTTTTATTCTCTCTCACGGTAAAACCAATGATTATTCTGAGCTCCTAATTGGAGTCTCAACTATCAATCACCATTTTAAAATTTTCGATTTTATCCATTTTAGCAAAAATTAGAATTTTTTCAAAATTTCTTGGAAAAAATACTTATAAACATTTAGAGCTGGCGCTACCGTATTTGCATTTTCTTCAAATGTAATTATAGGATCAAATAGAGGAAAGATTGACGAACAAAATCCACTTTTAATTTTGTGGATACGATGAATCCTCATCGAGATATGAAAGCTCAAAGTTGAAGTGAGTTTACGGCAAAACAACGTAGGTACTGTACAATAACAAATAAAAGTGATTTTGATTGTTTGAAGCAAAGACTTTATAACTATGAATACTTTTTAAATCGGAAATGTATTTTAACTGTTCTGATGCAAAAAAGATTGATACATTTGACAAGAATCGAGCAGAGTCAAAGAGTGACGAGTGGGGGGACTATGCGAGCGTAGCAGCATAATTCACCGTTGTTTTGAAGAGAATCTCAAAATGAAACTTTTTCTCCTTTGACTATTTTCTCTAATATCAATATTCCCCGAGTTATACATGAAAGAAAGGAGAAAAATGCGCCTTCTTAAAATTTTTTATTACATTTCCTTGCGCTAATAATAATTATGCACAACTTTTTCAGCGGGTGCATATGACAATTATCATTTTACATAATATTTAGAACTATTTCCAACAAAAATTAGCGTTACTATATGAAGCAACCATACAATCTACTCTTAAAACAGATACTGACTGGACTATAATTTAATATAAGAAATAAAAGTACAACACAACTGTTGTGACTAGGAGTAAAATAATTTAGGAAATGTAATTTTTATATTTCGGTTATAAAAGATTTTATTTTATATACATAGAAGAGAAAATATTTTTTTGAAAACTTGTTCTTATATCATCGTTCAAACGAAGTTTTACATAATCACTGATGTCATTTATTTTACTCTCACAAATGTAACCTTCTGTGAAAACATTAATTCCTGTTTCATCTGTTCCGATCCACTGGAAGCATGATTGTGATCGTAACGCAAGTAAACAATCTTCCCCTTAGTTAACAGAGCAGCCTTACAACCTCCCTTGATCTTGCTATAGCGATTGCAGCGCCACCTGGTTCTCCCGACGCTTCTTTGATGGATAACGAATTCGTAGTTGTCTAGAATTAATTTTGGATTTTTTGTACCAGGGATCACGTATATTATGCCTAAAAATGATGTAGGTATTAAACAAAATATGTTAACGATTTTATGCGACTAATGATTTGATTAAAAGCTAATGAAATTCAAACAACTCAGTTCCAGTATAGATATAATTTATTGTATGTTAGCAATGTTTAAGAAATTACATGTTGTATTACAACTTTCTTAGGGATGAGCGCAGCTCTCTTCTCATCATTTATCTTGATAGAGCTATGGTTGTGTTGATTTAAGACACTGACTACATTCCCGCATGTCGACAAGGCTGCCTTACATTTCGTTTTGTAGTAAAACAAGCATCTCCATTTAGTCCTGCCTCTTGCCTGTGACAGCAGGCAGTACTGGTTGTTATCAAGGACCAATTTTGGATATTTTCTGCCACTGCTGATGAAGATTATGCCTGAAAGTGATAGTATTAATATATACACAGTCCTAGTAAGATAATATTATATAAATTTGTTTTATTTAACAACAAACCGTAACAAATTCGAAGCTAATAAGGGACTGACAGATATTGTAGTATAATACTCCAGTCGGGTTAGACAAAAAAAGGGCTTAACCGGAAAAAAATTAGGGACCACAATTTTATTGTTCTAACCTTTAGGGGGGGTCAATAGCAGTGTAAATTCAGAATCGCGACTAAATTCCACCCCTGCGTCAGCCGCCATCTTGAATTTAAGGAAAAATCGTTTTTGCTCAATATCTCGGCCATTTTCAACTTTACAACAAAAATGGTAAGGACTTAAGTTGTTGCAAATGCGATTTCCTTTTATTACAAATTTTATCGTGCGATCGATATTTTTCAAGTTAAGGGGGAAAATAGTGACAAAGTATAATTATTGAACTATCTCGTTTGTTATTAACTTTACGACATAAATATACATAAACAAAGTTGGAAAGAATTATATTTTCTACAATTTTGATCCCTTTGATTTTTTAGCTACTATCAAAATTTAAGGTCCTACGCCTATGGCAGGCCTAACTACACTGAAGGGATCAACATTCCATAGGCCTGACGTCTCCGTAAGCGTAGGACCTTAAATGTTGGTAGTAGCGAAAAAATCAAAGAGATCAAAATTATAGAAAATATAATTCTTTCCAACTTTGTTTATGTATATTTATGTCATAAAGTCAATAACAAACGAGATAATCCAATAATTATGCTTTGTCATTATTTTTCCCCTTAACTTGAAAAATATCGATGCCACGATAAAATTTGTAAAGAAAGAAGTTGTAGAAAATCACATTTGCAACAACTTAAGGCCTTACCATTTTTGTTGTAAAGTTGAAAATGGCCGAGATATTGAGCAAAACCAATTCCTTTGAAACCAACTCCCGCAAGGTCCTACGCTCGCGTCTTTACCGCAAGCGTAGGACCTTAAATATTGGTTATAGCGAAAAAATCAAAGAGATCAAAATTGTAGAAAATATAATTCTTTCCAACTTTGTTTATGTACATTTATGTCGTAAAGTCAATAACAAACGAGATAATTCAATAATTATACTTTGTCACTATTTTCCCCCTTAACTTGAAAAATATCGATCGCACGATAAAATTTGTAATAAAAGAAGTTGTAGGAAATCGCATTTGCAACAACTTAAGTCCTTACCATTTTTGTTGTAAAGTTGAAAATGGCCGAGATATTGAGCAAAAACGTTTTTTCCTTAAATTCAAGATGGCGGCTGACGCAGGGGTGGAATTTAGTCGCGATTCTGAATTTACACTGCTATTGACCCCCCCTAAAGGTTAGAACAATAAAATTGTGGTCCCTAATTTTTTCCCGGTTAAATGACGACCCGACTGGGCTATAAAGTAACAAATATCTTTACATACTGCATACCATAATCGCACTGGTGCATGTACTTTCAATATATGCTGTATAAAGTAATAGAAAAATATACAACGGAAACTTCTCTATTTAACAAGAGAATAAAAATATTCTCATTAAAATATGGTTTTTAATTCTGTAAAATTACAGAAGAAAGTAGTGGTAGTATTAATATATAACGAAAACAGAAAAATATTAGTTCTTATCGTTATTTTACTAAAAAAAAAACAGTATCGAAAAGCTGAATTTTCCTTAATTCAAAAGTTTTGGAAAATACGACAAAAAACCAAATGCCTGGTTATAGGTTGTACTTCATGCATCTTCAATATGCTACATGAAAAAGTAGGAAAATGCAAGGTAAACTTTTCTGTGGTTATAGAAAGGTTAAAATTCGTAAAATACAGACCTGGAATTTTGAAAATTTGGCTTCAAGAATATAACGGTCAAATGTTATAACCACATTTTCTGTGAAAATTCCTGGAACACAATATAGATCCGCAAATGTTGATTGAGGACTTTTTCAAATAATTATTACTTACTCACCTAAGTAGCCCCTCTTTATCATTACAGTGTGTACAATTAATCGTAAAACACCCTGTATATTATCACGAAATAAAACACAAACTGATAAATAATTAAGCTTCTTTTAATGTACCTTCAAAAAACGTATAACGTAAATAAATATTAAAACAGATTTTATCTGCTCCCACTTTAGTAAATAGACTGTTAATACATTGTTTTTAAGGAGGTAAGTGGATTTTACCGTAGAAGTGGGAGTTGCTATGAACAACGGGAGGTAAGTGAGATGATTTCGAGATACGTATTTTATGAACAAATAAATAGAAATATTTGATGAACATTACATTTTATTAATTATTATGAATGAATATTTATAGTAATTGTACAGTTATTACATTTAGTAACATTTATAAAGTCTGGATAATTATTCCCCTCGCGTTTACTAATTGTCACATTTTTCTCAATATGATTTGACCGCTCCATTTCAATCACCGGAGGCTCGACATTATCTGACTGATCCATTAAAACAGCATGATGCGACGTACTAGAACCCCTGGAGTTGAAGTGTCATTGTAATTAATCCTGTTCGCTATTTAATGTTTGTTACTTAAACTGTCAGCAACATAACTTTCTGTAATTGCTGATTTCCACCCACCATGTCTCTTGATTGCTAATACATCAACTCCTGTATTAGCCAGTAACGTTGTCGATGTTCTTCGGAATGAATGTCCTGTATATGTTTCAGGATGTTCTGGTTTCAAAAACTGTGCAATCTTATTAGGAATCATAGAAAGGGTATTCTTGCCGATTGGTTGGTTGTAACATCTACCGGCTTGATAGCGCAAAAAAGCGTGAAATTTATGTTTTAATTTCCAACTTAATCTAGATATATTTCTTGAGAATTTATAGGTGAGAAACAGAACCCAGACGAGAAGTAACTGTAAACGTACGTGACATACCACCATATTAGCAAATATGTGTTATAGAGTACCTTTTTTGGTGTACAACCGTCATTCTTACGTTTCAAAATTACTCTCAGCTTGGGGTATTTGGATATATCCACGTTCTCCTCTATAAAAATAGTTGACTTAATCATTAATTGAGCCGGTGACTTTAAAGTTCTTGACTTATCCATGAAATATGCTAGCAGTGACATTTCAGAAACACCACTATTTTTGTTCTGGCACCATTCTTTGAAATTTCTATAGGTATTCTCGTCCGTAGCACACTTTCGACTTCTCGGGCAATAAAAATTCGCAGGCAGCATTTGCTGCACTTTCTATTTGAAAATCACTTATTTAGAAATAATAATTTAAAACCAGCAAATTGCAACATTTATGTAGCTTTGTTTATAAACACGACAATATCCAAACAACCAAAGCGACTTTGCAAGATTTCGAATAATGTCAAATTGAATTGATTGCCAAATGTTAAAAAATAAAACCCAATCTTTATTTCGTGAACCATAAAGAACTGTGGTAGGAGATAAAATGTTATACACCACGCAGTAGTCAAGTATAATTTGCAGTCTCGGACTCTCGCTCCGCTCGGGCGCAAAATTGCCCTCGACTGGTAAATAATACTTACCTCCTTTATGGTGTAAATAACTGCTGTTAATTCTAAGGAATTTATGTATTTATCATATATTTATTTTACATAACTACATATTATACATGAGGTAACATTCACTTATTGCACCGTATCACAGTTGCAAGCTGAGGTATAAAGCTGCCATCCGGATCTTTTACATTTGGTTCATGGCTGTGACTGCGATAGGCCTTTACGATCTTACCAAAGGTATAAAGAGTCGCCTTACATTTGAACTTATGGCAGAACGCACATCTCCATCGAGTTTTGCCTTCTTTCCTGCTGTGTATGTTGTAGAGATAATTGTCCACTAATATATTGGGATGTTTCCTTCCAGGGCAAACGTAGATCAAATCTGAAATTTCAGTAAGGATCATTTGAGGGATAGGCAACTTGCATGCACGTTATTTTTTTTTAGAACTGCATACATTTGTAGTCTATAACCAACAACTAACAGTGGAAAAAAAATTTCTTTGATGTTAAGTGTTAATTATAGATGTTTAAAATTGTGTAAAAATTGTCGCGTGATGGACAACGTCTTGTGATTTAGTGCAACTGAGAACACGATGTCTCGATTATCGGTCGCACTAAATGACGTCACGAATTACCGCGGCAGCAAACGCCTGTTTAAACCATTTAGTTTGGGCGCCAAACCATAATTAATTGTTGATTAACAACCTCTAGGAGGAGATCTAATACTTTGACTGCATGATTATATGTACATATAAGGTTGTAGATTATTTCTAAACATTTAAAGAAATATATGCAAGTTGCCCATTAACGATGCATTCAAGAATTGTGTCAGAATATGTAGATGAATGGTACATACATGTAGATTTAGAATATACTCTTTATTACCAATATAAATAAGCACATCACAAGAAATTATACCAACTGACAGATTTTCTACAATACATTTGTTCCGAATAATATAGACAAGATCAAGATAAACAATTGTATTATTTTATTGTTGATCACAACGTATAATCGTGACAATTTGAGGAATAAAGTTCCTGCCCGGTTTCTGCTTAGCTGGTTCGTGATTGTGGCCTCGCAACAGTTTTACCACCCTTCCAAAGGTATGAACCATAGCGGTACATCGATATTTTTCGTGAGATACACACCTCCACCTAGTCTTTTCCTTATTTCTGGTGTGCATTTTGTAATGATAACTATCCAGAGATATTATGGGATGTTTTCTTCCGGCGGACACGTAAATTATATCTGAAATTTTATTCAGTGTTATTGTAGAGAATAAGGTAGTAGGTAAATCATGAAGAATTATATTTAGTTGGTTAAATTAAATAATCAGCATTATAAGTATCACTATTTATTTGAATTTACAAGATGTACAAACACATATATCAAAAAGATTAATATACTAGGCTAAAAGTTAAAGTTATAAAAAAAACAAAATATTAAGTGTATTTAGATAAATATATACTCTTTATTGTAATGCGATTCCATTAAAAAAGGTAGATACACTCTACAGGGTGTCCCTGAAAAGGATGGGCAACTCTTGACCAAAGGATCTTTGGATAAAAATAAGACTATTTAGCCTAACTTACCTATATACAAAAATGCACGCCTACTGAGATAAAACCTTCTAAATATATAACACATAACCTAATTTTTTTCAAATAATTTGAAAACTGTTTTTCATAGAAACTTCAAATTTGGTATAAATATATTTTTTATATATAAGCGCAATCTAAAAATAGAATTTGGTGAGAATACATATACAGGATGTTCTCTTTCTAATACCCGTACGTCACTGGCTATCCCGTAACTTTTTTGTGTGTACGCCATTGATGACAGAATTTATATTTTAAAAAACAAGCACTATTTAAGAAGATTTTTTGCCTCTTACAAAATTTTGATATCGTTTACGGATTTCGAGTAAAATTGGCATTTTTATACATTAAATAATATAAAATCAGTTTAAAATAATTAGATCAATTTAGTACGAGGTGCCACATAACACAGAAAGAAATTCATAACAATAATTAAAAGGTTCAGTGTCAAGCTAAGTGTCATTTAATTTTAGCTTACTTTGTTTTTTAATATTTTCTTTCTTATGGTTGCAATTTATACTTTTGTTGAGAAACTGATATGTTACTTGTTTTGGGTTATTGTGAAGGAAATTGTTGTGCTAGTTTTTGAACTTATGCTGAAAGAATTCCTAATCGAAGAATTCCAAATCACAAAACATTTGCTAATGCGGAGAGAAGACTTCGGGAAACAAGACCTGTAACATTAAATCGTGGACAACGTATGGCTATAACTATTCAGCTGGAGGAACAAATTTTGGAAAGGGTCGAAGAAATTCCGCAAGTGAATACAAGGTGTTTAGCGGCAGAGGTTGACTTCGAAAAAGTTCCGTTAATAGAGTATTAAAATACCAGTTATTACATACATTTCACCTTATGCCAAAATGCCAATTTTACTCGAATTCCATAAACGATATCAAAATTCTGTAAGAGGAAAAAAATCTTCTAAAGTAGTGCTTATTTTTAAAAATATAAATTCTGGCGTCACTGGCGTATACACAAAAAAGTTACGGGATAGCCAGTGGCGCACAGGCATTATAAAGAGAACATCCTGTATATGTATTCTCACCAAATTCTATATTTACGTTGCGCTTATACAAAAAAATATGTGTAGCAAATTTGAAGTTTCTAAGAAATACAGTTTTCAAATTGTTTGAAAAAAATTAGGTTAGGTATCTGTTCTATATTTAGAAGGTTACATCTCAGTAGGCGTGCACTTTTGTATACAGGTTCGGAAAGTCCCCATGGTACATCGGCCGTTACGTGAGAGCGATAAAGTAAGTCATAGAAATCCGTGCGATAGACAAGGATGATTACATTGAAGACGTTTCATAATCTGAATAGTTCTAACCCGAAACGGGCGATGACTATTCAGATTATGAAACGTCTTCACTATAGCCATCCTTGTCGATCGCACGGATTTCTTTACTTTACTTTGTCGGTCTCATGTAAAAGCAGATGGACCATGTAGATTTTCCAGCCCTGTATAGGTAAGTTAGGCTAAATAGTCATATTTTCATCTAAAGAACCTGTGGTCAAGCGTTGTCCATACTTTTCAAGGACACCATGTATATTTACCACGAAGTTTTTGTACCCCTCGGAATGGCCATCAAATCAAATCTCGTCTTCTATGAAATAAGTTTATTTTATTTAACTAAAAACTATTACTCATTAAACCGCAGTACAGTTACAAGTTGTGGTATAAAACCACTGTGTATATTCTTAACATTAGGTTCATGATTATGGCTACGATACGTCTTAACTATCTTGCCAGAAGTGTACAGGATTGCGTGGCACTTATGTGTGTTGCATGAAATGCACCTCCATCTCGTTCTTTCTTTGTTCCTATATTGCATTTTGTACTGATTTTTGTCTAATAGAATTATTGGGTACTTTCTTCCAGGAGAAACATAAATGACCTCTAAAATATAAACAAATATTAACAAATTTAAAACACTAAAAGTTAATAAATGGAAATAAAAATAGTTAAAATATCAAATGAAAGAATATATAAACCAAACACTAAATAAAATTTCAACAAAACAGCATAGTAATAAATGTGTATCCAGTTGAAACTGCAAAAGTTTATTTGAAGAAGTATTCACAATAATATTACTTATTCGATCGTACTACAGTTACGAGTTGAGGAACGAAATTGCTCCCTGGTTGTTCCACATTTGGTTCGTGATTATGGGTTCTAAAGACCTTCACGATTCTGCCGGAAGTGTAAAGAGCAGCGCTACATCTGCGTTTATTACACCACACGCAACTCCACCTTGTTCTTCCCAGCCCTCTAGAGTGCATTTTGTATTGGTAGTTATCCAGGAGAATTATTGGATACTTTCTTCCAGAGCAAACATAAATTATATCTGAAATTATAAGATATCAGAACTCTGAGATTAATAAAAACAAAACCTTCCTTTAAAAACTAACTTTTAAATGAAAACAAAACCTTGAAATAAAAACAAAACCTTCCCCAAAAAATTTTATTCAATTTTTAGATCTTCATTTAATTAGTAATTCCAAAAGACAATTTATAGGTTCTTCTTCAATAAAGAGAAGACTGTATCTTTTGCAAGAAATTAGATGGAACAAAAATCTTTGCCTATTATTAAATCTATTGTGTAAGTAACGAGCGTTCAAATAAAAACGTGGTCGAAGTTGGCTCTGACACATTTGACGTAGGGAGTAGCTTATAGCAATCAACTTAACCTCATTTCTCAACGAGCTGTATAGCAGCTGTCAGTTTCAATAACGTTAATGACTATATAACTTTATTTTAAAGAATAATCGTGCTAACAATAACAAACAATTAAAGGAGCTGCGGAAAGTGTCCCCCTCCTTGTTATAACAATAAATTAAAGCAGCTGCTGAAAGTGTCCCCCTCCTTGTTCCAAGCACTTTTCACACCTATTCCTCAAAGAATTAAAGACATTTTCTAAGATGCTCGGGGTATTGTTAATTTCACGAATCTTGTCTATAAGTCGAGCCTGCAGATGGTTTAAATCATGAATAGGCAGTTCAAACATAGTGTTTTTAAAGTAAGGCCACAAAAAGAAATCACACGGCGTAATATCACATGACCTCGGTGGAAATTCATGTTCAGCATTGAGACTTATTAGTCGATTTTGGAAAACTTCCCTCAACATATTCATCGTCTCGCCTGCCGTATGTGCCCTTGCGCCATCTTGTTGAAAGTAAAAGTTTGTAATTTCGT
>NW_019416555.1:211438-291117 GCF_000390285.2 Anoplophora glabripennis
GAAGATCCTTCATAACACTGGAGTCCCATACGGGAGGCAATCGAGCTTAATCCAGATTCGTTCCGCACGGGCGAAAATGTTAGTAAACTCAACAAGGCTCGTATAGACGTATGACATAAAGTGAGCACAAGAAATCAAAGAACTACTTAATCAAGATAAAACAAGTTAAATGTGAAACAAAGAAGTTATTTTGCAATATCTGGGCAGACACGACAATATACATATTTTAACATGTAATAAATAATGAGTAATCGTTAATAATAATTGTAACAACTTTATCTTAGAGAAATATACGCCCCTGAGCGTAAGGCAATGAAGGCTAAACCTATACAGAATTATTATCATGAAACATCAATATTTTACGTATAACGTAATCGTGGCAAAAACAAGTTAGATGTGAAACAAAGAAGACGTTATTGTAATGTCTGGCAATCAGGACAATACATATATTTTTAACATGAAATAAATAATGAGCAATCGTTAATAATAACTATAACAATTTTACCTTAGAAAAATATATGCCCTTGAGCATAAAGCAATGGAAGCTAAACATACAAAGAATTATTATCATGAAACATCTATAACCATCACAATCATAAGATTACATAGAACAATTAACAACAAAGTACTTAAAGGATATTACCTGCTAACTAATAACACTTTAAACATTTAATTTTACACTATTTTGTCACACTGCCCGCCGTTCGTCTTGCTACCTATCTGCACACTGTTCTCACTTCCACTGCCTATCTTCAACTCTTTAGGCTTCCTTCCAGAATTTCCTACCTAAGTGCCTGTTTTTTGTGCTTCCTTCTATCGACCGTTAATATTACTTTTTCATTGTTATACAACACCTATGTAACAGGTGACGTCGAAGTTGATAAGATAAGTACGGTTTTGCACAAGATGACGTTTAAGTTCATTTGCTATACGCTACGCCCTACGTCCAAATTTTCAGAACCAACTTGACCACGTTTTTATTTGAACGCTCGTTATATTAAATAAAACATAGGTAATTACATAAATATTGTTCTTTATTTATTATTTGATCGGACTACAGTTACAAGTTGGGGAATAAAGCTACTGTCAGGTTCTTTTATGTCTGGTTGGTGATTATGTGGATGAAGAGCCTGCACCATTTTTCCTGAAGTATAAAGAATTGCACTGCACCTAAGTTTATTGCACAAAACGCATCTCCATCTCGTTTTGCCTTCTTTTCGTCTGTGCATGTTGTACAGGTAATGGTCTAGCAATATCTTGGGGTACTTTCTTCCACGACAAACGTATATTATATCTAAAATTTCACAATGCTACAATTAGAAGGACAAAGAGCTTAAACAGAATTAATCAAGTGAATACTATTGGATAAACAATACAAGTATTAGAATCAGCAGACCTAGATTTGGACAAGCTATAAAGTTAATGAAGGACGCTTGGAAAATATACTTTTGGTGATGAAGAAAGAAACTACATTTAATGTTTCCCATTTTAATTTATAAATAAGTCCGATGAGTATAAACTTAATGAAAAATAATGTATTTTATAATATTACACAATAGAAATTAAAAAGTACGGTACTTAGCAAAACAGCATCGATAGCTAAATCAATGATTTAAGTTGCATGAAACAACAAAATATTTGAAAACGTCAAGCAAATGTGAATAATCAAAAAAAAAATCTGAAATAAAAAACTTGCAACGATCTACATGCGAGAAATGTGATTAATAAATAAAAACCACGATTTTTAAATAATCACTTGTCCTAACATGTTTAACTTATTTTTTTTCTTTCTCTTGTCTCACAATCGTAACAGTTTGAGGAATAAGCTTCTGATAGTCCAAAGTCTTCAACGTTGGCTGGTGATTGTGCTTATAAATAACCTTAACTACGTTTCCGTAAGTATAAATTGTTGAGTTACATTTACTGTGTTTATAGTTGGCGCAAGTCCATCTAGTTTTATCTTGTCTTTTCACGTGTATTTTATATTCGTAACCATCCAATATGATTTTTGGGTATTTGTATCCCCGACCAACGTAAATAATACCTGAAATTAGTAGAATTAGTAAACCGTATCTGTAAAATACATAACAACAGTTTATTTAGATTTACATACCTTAATAACACATCTACAGCAGCAGCAAAAATGATGTCTTATAATATGAAAAACTTAAAAGAAAATGCAATTTTATAATAGGACTTTATTGTAACTAATAAGGGTTGTATATGTTCAGGTTGAACTATAACTAGGTAAAGTTAACCAATTATTAGTTATTTTAACAAAAAAACTATTTATGAATTCATAGGAAAAAAGTCAGTTAAGGTAACCTGAACCTAATACAACCAGGCCAAAACAGAAAAATAAATGAATATAAAAAATAAAATTTAAATTTACTTTTACTAATAAACTAGCTGAAGAAAAAAATAAATTAAATTTCTCTTTCTTCCGAAAATTAATATCCTATTGATTTGAATTTTAGAAATAAAATATTGGTTTTTAAAGACAAAGTACGTTTCACTTAATGTGAATATATCTTAGATTTGCAGAATGTGTGAGATTTTCTTCTATAGTTGTCCTCGCCAACGAATTCATTTCTAAAATATGTATATCATCTAATAAATTCTAATTATAATATTAAACGTTTATTTATAACTACACAGCGCTTTAAAAAAATGGTGGGCTGGTTCATGCATTAAAACAGAGTATCCCATAGAATTTTGACTCTCTTAGTCTGAATAATCTAAGCCAGAATTAGCGGCGGCTGGTGCTCTAGAAGTTTTCATAGTAAAAAAAAAATAATTTACAGTGGTATATACATAATTAAATAGATTTAATTTGTAATGTTCAGTTAATTTAAGTCGAATACGTGAGCTCCTCGAAACTCGCCTCTACATCTGTAAAGTGTTTACAGCGGTGGTCTTGGTCGCGCAGCAGTGAAAGACGTAGTGGGAGTATCGCATGTTTACTATGCAGTTTAAGCTCTGCTTAGTCCGACCGTAATCAAATAAAGGCTATTCGCCGCTTTTTTGTAATATACGTAATTTGTTCAGATGTGGTATAAAATTTTGTTACATACATATTATTTCATGTGTATTTTTTTTAATATTGTAAAAGTTTAAATTGATAATAGCACATGCAACGCCAACTATTGAAAAATCAACAGTGTGAGAAATACTAAACTTTAATGAAAAAGTAACTGAAAAATTTACTTCGGACAAAAGCAGAAGAAAGGACGGTCACTATAAAAAACAATGTTGAGCACATTTTCCGTAGTAGGGATAGTACTTAAAATAAAGTAAATCGTTGATTATGTTTTCAATACTTTGTACCTAAATTCTTCCGCCCTCCCTGTTATGGAAGTCAAGAGCCGCCACTGGTCATAATTTCCGGATAAGTTCGTGTTTTGACCCGAACAACAAGAAATTTCCCTAGAAAGTGCTTTTTGAGATTTCAAACCGACTTCAATAGTGAGTGATTGAAAAACATTGGAATTCAAGATATCATTGTACCTACCATAACTCCAATAACAAACCCCTTAATACCATAAGCTGTTATTGAAAGATTTTAATCGCAAAAACTCACGTTCACTAACTGTACAGTCGAATACGTTAACGTTTTTTACAGTATATAAAGGGTGATTCAGTCATAATGTCCTTATAGGGTTGAGGTATCCCCGAATTCAGGTTCAGCGACCTCAAAAGCATACATACTTACAGGTTGACATTCGAGAAAGGCCTTTTCTTTACTTTGACCTTGAAATGATCTTGACTTGACCTAAATGTAAATGAGAGCTAAGCTATCCCCGAATTCAGTCCCCCCCCCCCCCCCCAAAAAAAACTAATATACACACTGGTTGAAATTCAGTACAAGCCTTTTCTTTAGTTTGATCTTGAAATGA
Organism: Anoplophora glabripennis; assembly: GCF_000390285.2. Classification (NCBI taxonomy): domain Eukaryota; kingdom Metazoa; phylum Arthropoda; class Insecta; order Coleoptera; family Cerambycidae; genus Anoplophora; species Anoplophora glabripennis. The sequence continues at coordinate 215,335 of NW_019416555.1, forward strand.
CCTTGAATTGACTTGAAGGTGACTTTTAGCGTTACACTATCCCCAGATTCAGATTCTACGAGCCCAAAAACCTATACACTCGCTAGTCAAAATTCAATACAAATATTTTCTTCAGTTTGACCATGAAACGACCTTTACCTGCGTCCAGTTGACCTTAGATAGCTAAGCTATTCCCGATTTCAGGTGCAGCGATTCCAAAGGCATTGTACCTACTGGTCAAAATTCATTACATGCCTCAGTTTTTGAATCCATCAATTTGAAACTTCGTGAAGCTTACTCAGGCATACAGCCAAAATCACATACTTCCCCCCCCCCTTTATCTCTGAAACTATTCATAGGATCACTTTGGGCCCATGACATCTTTTGATCAGAAAGTCAAAAACTATAATCTACAATGTCAGCAAAACCGACTGGCCCATTTTCCATTAATTTTGTGCGGGGTTCTTTGTTGCTCATGGAGTGTCCTTAAAACAGATGCAGGTGATACGTCGATCTCATGAGCGATGGTTCTTGTATCAGTCTCGGTTCGTTTTCAACCTTATTCAAAATAAATTCCTCGACTTCGTCGATGGATTTGGAAAAAACATGTTTTATATTAAAAAACGAAGCGAAATCTGACCCACGTTGATACAAAAGAACAAGCTTGTTTTTAAGTTAGGAATCTGCCTTCGGGCGTTGGCCCATGTATTATGAAACATCCTGTATATAAACCAGATTATGGGTCTACAGTAGCTTGCATGCCCCGGGTTAAGGAATTACGGAATTTCAACAAGACTACGGACTCAATTCCTCAGAGTTTTATGATTATACATTCTCGCACATCCAGGATTATGGTGTTAGAGGGCTATTGTGTTAGAAATCTGCCAACTCGCAGTTTTGGACCCCTGTTATACGACATCCATGTTCCCAGTTTCATGATTCTACACTCTGGCACATTATTGGGTTACAGGGTTTTGGGGTTATAGCATTATAAATCTACGGAGTTTATGGGTTATGGTACAATGAGATAATGAAATCGGATGTCAAGTAAATCTGAAATCTCGAAAACCGCTTTCTAGAGAAACGTCTTGCTATTAGGGTCAAAACACTGTTCCGGAAATTCTGACTAGGTTCGGATTGAGAGGATCAAATTTCTGAGGAATAGACTATCAGCCCCTTATTATTTGTGGTACTGTGTTATGTATCCAAAAGTATCCTTACCCTTTAACTATAAATGTCAATTGGAAGTCAATCAAACCTCCAATTTGTATCGGTTCTAATAATTTTCACTCTCTGTGGAATAAGAGGGCAATCCTCCTTCACTTCCCTAGGCAGATGATTGTGTTCATGTTTCATTGTAACTTCGTTACCAGATGTGTACAGAACGGCGCTACACTTTGTCTTATTTTGATTCGTGCACCTCCATCTCGTTCTAAATGCGTCTTTAATGTGCAGGTTGAACTCAAATTTGTCCAGAATTAGCCTAGGATGTTTTCTGCCTCGAGATATGTAGATTATGCCTAAAAAATTAACTCATTACCTATTACAAGATAAAGTCATGGTCATAGTAAAATATATCTACTGGTTTTAGTTAGATGACCAGTTCAGTCATCCGATTTGTAGCATACACAATATTTACTTTTTAGTACCTATTTATGCATATTTTGGTAATTAATATTTTGAATTTTAATTATTTGGTCAAAATTGAACCATTAATTAATTTATTCCTGCAAAAATTAAATTTTGATCAGTATAACCCATCTCTTTGTACACCATGTAGGTATTTATAGAAGTTAATTTACATTCAATATTTTGTAGAATTGAGCATATGGCACAAGAATTAAAGTAGCTATTAGTAGCAGAAAATGGTAAAATCACCATCATGTTCTCTCCTTGATTGCATTGTCTCAAGGAAATTAGATCGTCATGGGACGTTTGATCTTATTTTTGGTATTATCTTCAAAAAGTCTACCACTAGTGTCCAAGATATCTGTTGTGTCTTGTGTACTCTTTTACTGCAAACTGTTATTGCCCTACAGAGTCGATCGATATTAAATCAGGTCTACTAGCAAGATACAATATAAATTTCCATTCATTTTCCCATAATATGGATATTTTCATTATTCAACTAGCACGTATTACTTTTTGAAGAAAACAAAGCATCTTTTCCCAAAAACAGAAGTACGATTAGGCTAATGAACAAAAATTGCTACAGGATTTTTTTTATTCATTTATATTACAATTGATTATATTATTTAGTAAATACATTTTGGTTTTGCAACAAATACTATTCAAATGCAAATTAAATTTACAAAAAAAAAAAACACTTAAACTAAGTGAAAGGCAGCTCAGAAAATAATTAATAGTAATGCTGGCAAGAGCATTGATTTTATAAGCTACGCTATCAGATAAGTAAGGGCTGACGCTTGCCCACACTCTTAGATCTGACAAACTAGGCATTTATTATTATTATTATTTATTACATTTACATATAACTTTTGTTACCCTGTTGTAGCAGTTCTAGCAAGAAATTGCCTCTTTCTGAGGCACCCTCCCTTAAATGTAACAGCGTCGATTGCACTGTCTTCTGGCTGCGGACGGCCTACCTTCCCTAAAACTGTGGGCAATGTCAACAATTAGAAAGACTCTTTTATACTGTATATTAATGATAAGAGTGCTTAAGTCATAGATACATCAGGTAGTTTTAATGTCCCTCCTATTTTATCTCAAAATCAGGAACATCTCATGACATTAACATATTTGGGTATCCAATCAGAAGAAGTCTGATTTTTCTGAATGGGTGGATGATTATGTCCTCTTCTTACAGTGACAGTATTCCCAGAGGTATACAAAACTGCAGTACATTTTGTTTTGGATTCGTACGTACACCTCCATCTGGTTCTGTCTGGCTCTTTCTTGTGTACGTGATAGACGAAATTGTCTATTATTATCTTGGGATGCTTACGACCAGGCAAAACGTAGATCAGATCTGAAAATGATATATCTAAACATGATACGTTCTCTGATTGTTGCTAATAAAAAATAATACCGATTTATATATTTTTTTAATATTAAACTCGTATTAAAATTATTCCACGATATCCAAATAGCGAGAATACAAGTTATGACATTTTCTTGATCGATAGGTTCGCGATACATTTGCTTTTTCAAATGACCTCAGAAAAACAAGTCTATGGGATTCAGATCTGGTAACCTAGAAGGCCCATGTGTGTGTCTTCCAATCCACTTTTTTAGAAATTCGTCATTCAGGAAATTTCTTGCAGTGGAGCAATTGGAACCAATAATTTAATCTTTCTGCTAATGGAATTTCATCGAGCAATGATAGTGGTAAATTTATATCTAATAACAAGATACAATGTTGAATTAAGTCTGTTAGGTGGAATGTGTGGACCAATTACATTATTGTTTAATAATCTAGCCCAAATGTTTATTAACTACCATGTTTAATGATATTATTTGTGTTTTAAATGAGGGTTTTCATCCGTCATATCATCAGTAGATATGCATTGATCAGTACATTGAATATTTTCAACAACCATCTATCAAAATTAATTCGTAATAATAATATAATTGGTCCAAATATTCTACCTAATCTTAATTCAGTCTTGCGTCTTTAATTTTTAAATTTAATTTCCTGAGAGGTGGATTGGAAGAGGTTTACCCATACTATGGCCTACTAGATCACCGGATCTGAATCCTATGACTTGTTTTTCTACGCTACGTTTTTCTGACCACGCTAATAGACGAAAATGAGTTACAGAAAGTTTACATTTCGATGACAACATTTTGTTTTGTAATAACATTCGTTTTAGGGGACGCAAATAGAAAAATTCAATCCTCTTCATTCTGATTTGTTTTGTCCCTCTGCATCGAGTCCTGCAATCTAATGTAACCGTTGCCTTAGTCACCTTTCTAATAGGAAAATATTCAGCGCAAAATAAAAAAATAATTTGATACGATACAGAAAAGGAAGAATAGAAGAGGGTAATGTTTAAGTTATCCAAAACAAAATAATTTTCCTGACAAAAATAAAGTCATTGTATTCTGCTATAAACAAAGAATTATTTTCTCGTGTTTCAATGGGCAACTAGCATATATTTTTATAAGTCTTGCAATAATAGATATATAATTTTATGTAGTGAAAATATTAGAAATCTCTTAGAGGCTGTTAATTAATAATTAATTATGGATTGATGCCCTAAATAAACGTTTTTAATTAGTGTTTGCTGTTGCGCTAATTAATGACGTCATTTAGTGCGACTGATAATACAGAATATGAATAATGGATACAAGCTACCTCAAGAACATGAGCATAGTCAGTAACAACAGTCTAGAAACAGCCAAATTCATTTTGTTTCGAAGCTTTGCGTTTCTTTAAATTAGCTCGCCCTATTGACATCGCAGGTCAGTTCTAAAAAAAAATTAAATACTCATGTAAGTTGCCCATAATAACAACGCCAATACATTTTTAAGGAAATTATAATACTCTAAGTTTAAATAAGTACATTATAGTAAGATTTATAATTTTTATTGTAACAAAATATATAAATACAGTATTAATGATATTCTTATTTACAAAATCGTTGTAGAAAGAAAAAAAAACCGTGCGTTCAACTAAAAATACTTCAGATAGATACTTATAATTCGTGCAAGCGATTATCAAAATACAACCGAAAATTAGAGACAATTCTATAAATAGGTAACAAGTCAAAGAAATTATAATTAATATTTTTTCGCAGTCATGGGCGCCTCTGAACTTTGACATATCTAGGAAACCCTTTCTTTTGACTGGTCGCATTAGGGAGATGATTATGAATTTTCCTCGATATGACGGTGTTTCCTGAGGTATACAAAACCGCAGTGCATTTAGTTTTGTTTTCATTCATACACCTCCACCTAGTCCTATTTAGGTTCTTTTTGTGTACGTTGTACTCGAAATTGTCTACCATTATCCTGGGATGCTTTCGACCAGGTAAAACGTAGATAATATCTGAAAATTATATATTATTCTCTTTCAAATCTATTGTAAAAGTTAAATGGAATACCTAGAGTATATTATAGGGAAAATGCAGGTTTATTTTGTCAATGTTTTTATGACGTTAGAAACAAGAAAAATAATTCGAATGTTTACATTATTTAAATATACAGGGTGTTTCTTAATAACGTGCTAATATTTAAGGAGGTTATTCTGGGGTCAATTTTAAGAAAAAAAACTTCGTATGAACATATGTCCTAAAAGTCTTAACTTTTGAATTACAGGGTGCTAAAGTTTTATGAAAAAACAGTTTTTATGATTAAGTTTGGTATTACGTACCCTAGATATTTTTTCAAATTTAGTACACGCCTTCTATTCATCGAGATGCATTTTCTGAAGTACAAACAATTTTGTTATTTTTGCCAGTGGCGTCTGTACAGGTTTTGTATTGAATATTTTTGAAGAAAAATATGTTACACCACTGCTTTTTCTTAAAGTAAAAATCATTTATAATATCCTCATTCCTTTCTGAGCAAATGTGGTATCTTCAATTTTTTTCGTTTGACATACAGTTTTCGCATAAAAAATAAAATTCATTCATTTGCATCTTATTGGACCACTTACGAGAAAAAAAAAGATTTATGTAACTTTAAACAATAATTTATTTAAGATAATAACTTTTAAATGTTAAAATTATGAAATTCCAGTAATTTACATACATTTTGGAATGGTAAAAGAAAATTACCTTGGCGTAACATATTTGTCTTCAAAAATATTCAATAGAAAACCTGTACAGACGCCACTGGCAAAAATAATAAAATTGTTTGTAGATCAGAAAATGCATTTCGATGAATAGAAGGCGTGTACCAAATTTGAAAAAATATCTAGGGTAATACCAGTTATCATAAAAAAATGTTTTTTCATAAAACTTTAGCACCCTGTAGTTCAAAAGTTAAGACTTTTAGGCCATATGTTCATATGAAGTTTTTTCTCAAAATGGACCCGAGAATAACCTCCTTAAATATTAGCACGTTATTAAGAAACACCCTATAAGGTACATACATTATTTTTATCTATCAGATAGTTATTGATTGATATGGGTGAGATACAACACGATTACTAGATATTGTCAGTGTACTTCAATGCTGGATCAGGCTTTAGGTTGCATAGTAGTTTCCTACAATTTCGTTAGTTATTAATTAATTGCAAATTTTTAGACTTTAGACAAAAATTTATCAATAAAAAAATTCGTTTATTGCATTTAGCACATATTTCTTTACTAGAAAAAATAGACGTGTTACAAATATTTTAAATTTATCGTTTGCTTAAACCTGCGACAGAAGCCTTGTAAAATGAATAAATGTTATTAGTTGGCGTTTTGAATTTAGTTGTTCGGATTTTCTGATAAATTTTAAACTTTACTTTTTGAAATAATTTCTAATCAGTTTAAAACATTAGATATTGTTACAGCTTTAGTTTTTTTCTTTTATGTTTCAGATAAAACATAAATGATATTGTAGGAAACAACTACCTTGTGGACTAATTACCCGACAATATCTAGGAAACAGATGCAGTAGCGATCAGATAGCGATCAATTTTATTTTGATCGGTGTTATGCTGAACGGCATTTTTGTTTAACATGTTTTTTAATCGTTATTCGTACTTTAAGTTGACTTGTTTGATGATATTATTGACATTTTTTCCACTTGTGCTTTTAAATGGAACACAAAGAGATACCTAAATGTTTTGTTCAATAAATTTTAAAACACATTATATGACTTTTACCATAAATACTACGAAACATAACTCTAATTAGTATCCATTTCTGATAAATTTTTTATTTTATCTGATAATGACGGCGTTTTTTACACTCAAAAGTAATAGGTACTGAGTCATTACTTAGTAGGGGAATATAGGTGGAATAATATTTGAAAGAGGAAATGGTCGACTAGATATGATATGAAACTACAGTGTACTTTTACTAAGAATGCTAAAGCTTCCTTTTTTTGTTTACTTTCTGTTCTTTAGTACTAATAGAAGTAATACATAAACTTAACTTTTTATCTATTTTGTAGATTATTATAATAAGTATACTTCTAGTCCAGTAACAAACTTATAACTTTTTTAATATATTGTCTCTGTTACACTTTTAGAGCTATACTTACCTAATTCAGTATAACAAAGGTAGGTAACAATAATTAACTTATTTTCTTCACATGCGACTGTTTAATACTTATTGCTTTATGTTTATTAATATTTACATATTTTAAACGTTTTTTATGTATATACCATTATCTATATACTGAATTATATTCAGGTGTATTCCCAATCAATTAACGTTAAAATTAACTTACCGTTTATATTGTAATTTTTAACGCCTTGTTAAAATATAATCTAAAACTGCTATTCAGGAAAAATATTTTAAACGGATTGTATAAAGCATTAAAAACAAACGGTTCCGTTTATTGCGGTGAGTAGAAATTCGTACTATTGGGAATTTGATTATTAAATCTAATAATCTGCAGGTGAAGCCAGTGGCAGAACATAACCACAAATTACCTAATACATAAATATATAACAAATATCAAAATATCAAGTGTTTTATGTAAATTGGCAATTTATAAAAATTTACTACTGATAAAGCACTGATGTTGAGCTGAGTACATAATTGATTACTTCTTAAAAAAATAAAAACAAACAAACATTTAAACGAAGGGAGTAGTTTTTAGAACTCATTATTTTCCTCTACTTTCATAACATTCTTTTCTATTCCAAAAAATATATCTCTATTTTGTTTTCCTAAAAAATAAATGTCATTTTTTTCAAGAAATTTAAATTTCGACCCTGAGTAACTGAAATATTATTGCTCCTACATCAAAAAAGGATACAATTTTCAAGAAAAAATTAAAAATATCACATCAGTTACGTTGAACATTAACCACTCGCTCAAAAATTTTTCAGGAAATAAAAAGAGTTCAATCTGTCTTTTATGGATTTGTGTATAAAAAATTCCCAGCAACGTATTTTTTATGACTATGTTTGGAATAAATGATTCATTGAATATAATTTAATAGTTATGTTAGTTCATCAATAAAATGATACTATATTAACAAATTGTTAGAGGCAGTTTAGAATATTAAAACACAAAACTACAATAATTATAATTAAGAGCAATAGATATATTTTTTATCCGCCGAATTTTCCATAAACTTCAATACAGAAAATGTGTGTATACAATATCACTTCAAACAAATTCCCAGATTATCTGTCACATTAACTATTTTGCAATGAAGGCCTTTTTCACATTCATAAGTAAAAGGTACTGATCCACCAATAAATATGGGAGTACAACGTTCTCCTTCACCTAAAATTAAAGGAAATTAGTCATATCTGAATAATTTCTTATTATTTGTAACTAAATTATCAAGAAATTATATCAAAGTAATAAAGTTTTCCGTCTAACATATTACGTTTATTATTTGTTTTTTAAATACAGATACTTACCCAATTCAGTAAAACAAAGGTCACAACAATTACAATAAGCTTTCGGTTTTAAAACTTGACCTTCAGTGCACACAGCTGGTTTGCAAGTTATTTTACAGCAAGGTTCACAAGGGATGCGTGATTCTACGATACCCCATTCAAAATATAAAATTATGGCAAAGGTGAGAATGCTACGAAGCTCCATGTTGCTGAAATGCCAGCGACTAAGTATGTCAGGGAAATGCTGATATGTTTATATTTATGTATTTTATCTACAATGTATGAGTTTTAAAATTCCATTTTGATAATTTAAATAAAAAATTATATCGGAAAATAAATATCACAGAAAATATATCTATCCTCGACATTAATTGATGTGTTTATTAAATTAGAACTTAGCAATCGCCGACAAAAAAGCAAAACTTAAAAATGGTAGTTCGATGACACCAAGTTCAGTCAGTTCTTAAATACTGATTACGTCAAATGATAAAATAACTAATGTATGAACGTATATCTAGTATACGGGAGAGAATTATTGTGGGGCACCTCTTTTTGAATGAAGTTCCCTGTTTTTAACTGACAATATCTCGGGAATCAACTACTCTGCGGAATATATCCACCGACCAGCTGGTTCACTAACATGTCACTGTACTAATAAATAATATTCGCTTTCATTTAATATTTGTGGTAAGCCCCTATAAGCTCATTTCTTTATATTCCGGGTCGCAGATTAGTGGAAAATTCATTTTATTTTTTTAAACATTGGAGATGTTCAAGAGTTTTTGATAAATGCAGTGGAAATATGTAGAATCTAGGGAGCTATAGGGAGATATAAACTTTCAAAATGTAGCAAATCTTCGGTCGCTACTGCTGGGTGCAGGAGTGGTTCGATCGTAGTTTGGTGTCGTTGTGCGGGTTGGACCTCTCTGCGTTCAATAAGGATATAAACGATGAACCTCTACATTTTAGTTATATTTATAAGACTTTATGGATGTTTAAGTGTGCTATAAGTGAAAACTAAATGTTCTAAGGTCATAGAGTAGGTAACAGTGACTCAGTAGTACGGTGTTGGAGTGGTTATAACTTTTTTAGCGGTTTTCAAAGTTGCTAGGGTAGGTGGTGGAAATTATACAGAGCGGTATCTTTTAATGTTTATTGGGAAGCTACTTATTTACTCTTTATACATAATATTAATAAAGTACATGTTATTTAAGGGTTTTGTGCACAATATATTGAGAAATTCCAACATTGCGCAATATTTCGTGTATTTCTGCAACAAGGTGTAAAACTTATTCCTCCACGCAATCAACTTCTCGCCGACGTCCACGAAATCTAGGAAGCACACATATCCTATTCAAAAGCCTTTACAAATACGTCCAGCCTTTTTCAAATTTTGGTTGTACTTCTTCGTAAATTATTAGAATATTGTGATATTCGTGTATAGAATACATTTTTAGAAATTGAATGATTTGAACATATGAGCTGATACTTGCTTACAAAAATTAAAACACTTTTCTGTAACGAGCTCTTGATAAAAATTTAGGTATACTAAATAAAATGTTATTAGTCTTTGACCTAGCGTTGTCATTTGTTATTCCATGGATTAATTTTAATTTAAATACATCATTTTTTTTATACAATGAGACATAATTAATTTGCAATCGAATAAATAAAAATTTTGCTCAAATATGTGTACCGTAAATTTGAATAAATATCATAATTTTGGGCTTTGGTTATTAAAAGGTCACAGCATGATTTTTCTCGAAAATGCGAGAATGACTTAAATTTACAAAAGGTGTTTCGCCAACAGTAAACTGTTAACTATAACGGAATAAATAATATTTAGAAATATATTTTTTAATTCTTTAAAATTTTCAGTATACACATCCAATTTCTGACAAGTGATTCTATCACCAACTTCGATGCAATGAAGATATTTTTTACATTCAACAGTAAAAGGTGCACCACCAACAATAAAGGGCGCACACTTTTGTCCTTCATCTGAAATTAACTCAAACTAAATAATATTTTTTTAATTATGTAAAGATAACTCTACCTATTAATCAAATATGAAACCTATCATTTACAAGTGAATCTCGAATTAAAAATTGTGTTATGGCATAATGTAATTATTTTTTAGTCATGTTTTGAATAACTGTAGCTTTTTAAATTGCATTGGAAACATATTTTAACTGAAACAATACATAGCTGGATATATATTAAATATTAAATGAGCTGTAATTTATACTTATCCACTATGGTAAAACAAAGATCACAACAGTTACAATATGCTCTTGGTTTTAGAAGTTCATAGTCGGTACAGGCAACGGATTTACAAGGTAGTATACTGCAAGGCTTAGGACATTGGACTAGAGGTTCTACAAGACCACATTCCAACTACAAGATTGTAGCAAAAATAGTAGTTTGCGACTGCATATTGCTTAATTACTGTCTATTTGATCAGTAATATAATAATAGGTATCTGGCTAATTCTCTTCTTATGAATAATTAGTTTGTCGAATACAAAGTGAACATTGAAAAATTCAAATAAGAAGAGCGGTTTGTTAGTATTTGGCAAGGAATTTTTTCCAATTAAAAAAAGCTCAGTATGCAATATATTATACAGGTACAGTAAGAAAGCAGCAGATATAGTATCAGTTTGGCAAAAGATGATAATCTAACACCATTAAATTTTATTAATTGGGTACACACACCTTGTAACAGTGTCAAATTCAAACACGGGGAAACCCAACTGTGATACTTGCGTATCTAAAAATAATAATCAAACTACAGTTGTAATTAACAAATATTATTATAAAGCATTAGACAGGTATTATATTTTATAGGGGACTTTTTAAATACTGAGAAATTCACATAATTCAATTCAACTACTGATTACTGAACGATATTTCTTTTAATATATAGGTATATGTACCTAGTTTTTTCCCAGTAGTACAATTCTTTTTTATAAAATATTATTACTAAATATAGAATTAAAAAAAAACGACCGTCAAAGTGGTGACAACCAATCTCAAACAATTTAGGCACAAGGCACAAGGACCACCCAGCAAATCATTTAGCATGTTACTTAAAAGGTTCGACCATCTAACCAATTTAGTATCATGTAAGGTACAATGAAGTATTCGCTTATTATTCCTGCTTATTATCATTAAGATAATTTATTTGATATAAGACGGTTCTTGAAATGATCCACATAAATCCTACGACCCTTAGAAGAGTTCCCATGGGCTTCATCGTAAGTTAACATCATATCAGCGTATTCATCACCGTTAGTAAACGATGCACAATCACAATTGTTAATACCTCGTCGTACTTCCTGTACCTGACAGTTTAGAAAATAAACTTTAAGATAGGAATCATTGCATCAAACATCCACAATGAGTAAAAAATACTAGGCAAACACGCAAAAAAAATTAGATAAAAGATGTTGCTTTTGATGAGTTAGATACGTGGTTAAAATTTTGGCAATTACTTCTTTGACTGATTGTATTTTAAGTACTCTTCTGACCAAAGGCATACATAGTTTTTTTGTGTATATTTTACTATCCTGACACGTGCATGTATCCTTTTAGTTATGTAGTACAAGTACAGAAGTAGAGTTAAATTGGATATGTTGACAAAAAAATAAATGGTGCGACTGTAAACAGATATTACCTCACTGACCAAGCCCAACAATACAAACATTATCGTTGTGTCATTTATGATTGTCAGAAGACACAATTCACTAAATTTATTTCTTAATTGTTCAAAAATATTCAAACTTGGTACAACGCAATTCAGTCATAGTCGACACTTACGGCAAAATCTGAACAAAATCTAGAGAGTGGCATCTGAATTAGGAGAAATTAGAGGAATCAGCTGTCAAAAAGTTTGGTGTAGGACAGAATATTCATTTACAGACCGTTAAAAAAAAATCAGTTTTTAAATATTTCAATATCATATTCTTACTGTTGTAGAAATGTAGAAAATGCTAATGTTGCAGATAAATATTTTATTTCGTAAACATCTCAAAAACATGTATTTTTAAATATTGATTGCTTATTTTTCATTTCTGGCAAGTTTTCGTGTCACCGTAATCTTTGCACTGAAGACCTTTTCTACATTCAGCTTTAAAAGGAACCCCACGTATGGGAATGGAAAACACACAAAGTTCTCCTTCATCTAAAAAATATAATAAGTACAGTTTATACAATAAATATACAATTTAAAATATTTATAAACTAATATATCATTAATGTAATTCCATGTCATGACAATATTAAATATAAAACGCCACATTCTTGAAGTACATTCTACAGGGTGATTTCACCTTAAATACAGAAACTGGTGGTTACCAAAAATAAGTAGTTTGTTCTATAAACTTTTTTTTCCTGCGCGACTCGGTATTCGAGATACAGACCTTTTATTAAATGTGATTAATTCACCTTGTGGCTTTAACCAGTGGCATGCTACTAGAGGTGCCGCCCCATTTTCCCAAAAAAAAAATACGCCACTGTCGGTTGCTTGTAGAAATATTGTTACGTTAAATAAATGAAAAATGTTTGTTGTTTTTCAATAGTGCGGTCATTTAGAAGATATTTGGGCTTGTTTTTAATTAGTTCATTTGATAAAAACCTTCTGGTTTTAACTAGTGACTGCTACTAAAGCGTCTGCCAACTTTTTCCAGAAAAGTATAAGCCACTGGCGGTTTTTTGTAGAAATAATTTTATTTCTGGAAAAAATATCAAATTAAATAATAAAATAACATATGTCGGATAAGTAATTAAGTAACGAGTTCTACAACAATTGTTCAAAACAAAATCCTTCCGCATGGATGGACTTTAGACATCTTCTAATCAGGCTATTTACAGAGGAACTTATTATGGCATGATTTCCCCTGACGAGATTACAATTTTCCTCTATTCTTTGCCACAATTAGTTCCGTGTTCATAAGCCCAAGAGGACTGCAGCTTCAGGAATAAATAAACAAAGTTAGTTACAATACTAAATTGAGATTATTGTAAAGCTTACTAACTGATAATGCAGATAAAAGAATCAATTTGCAGATGGATTTTAAACAAATATGAGTCTGTGGACTAAATTTAGGCATATGGTCGCCAAATAAGTAAATTATCTCCTAAACGGCTGCTACTAATAAAAAACACCAAAAACACTGTTTATGTATTTACTGTAACAGTACTTGAATTTAACATTATTTCTGCAAAAAAACACCATTGGGAAATCGAAGCAGCACCTTCACTGGTTAATGTCACGAGGTTAATATTACATTTTTTAATAAAAGGTCTAATTGAATTTGAACACCCTGTCCCCCAGGAAAAAAGTTTATAGAGCAAACTCTACTTATTTTATGGCAACTAATCTATTCTTGCAGTTTCTGTATTTAAAGTGAAATCACCCTGTATATAGTGGATTAGCCAATAGGTGTGGATGGATTACACAACAGGTAATACAGAAATGTCATATACGCCAAAAAAATGTTCAGTAGTTACACATTTTTTAAAGTAATGGCTGGTTTATCTTAAGATCAACAAGTTTTCTCAGCATATTTCGAAAAAACTACAAAAAATAATAATGCATGAACATAGTTGTTCAGCAAAGTCAAAGCTGTTTTGCTAAAAAGCATTCTCAATCTATGAAAATGTCGAATAGATCGCTTAGAAGAATTTTAAAATATCTTCACTACCATCTGTACAGAATACAGGTTCAAAAACAAATTATTAGCCTAATCTTTTGAGATAAATAATCATACTGTCTCCATTAAGTCCGACCGGAATATTTGGGAATATTTTTGAGCATGAAACAAGAAGATTTGCTCTGCACAACGTACTGTTCCAACAGAATGATGCTACTGCACATACTACAACTCAATTTGCCCTACGACATCTTTGCCCTGGCCTACAAGGCCACTGGACCTGAATGCTTCATACTTCTTGTGGGGATTTCTCAAGAATAAGCCTTAAACAATTCAAGAACTGAAATTTGCCATTGAACGGCAAATAAGAATGTATAACTTCTTATGCTGTTCATTTGGAATGTGCTATTTTAAAAATTTAGAGTTCGAGATTAAAATTACATATTTAAATTTTGTTAAATAATATCACAATATTTGTCACCTATTGAGAAATATCCATACATACTGGCTAAACCACAATTTCGTGTTACACTTAGGCAATATTTCTTCGAATATTTAACATTAACTGGAAATACGTATCTTTTGGAAACACTTGCTTCGTATTTGTTGTCATTATAATTCAGTTATTTCTGTTAATAAACTATGTGTGAACATTAATGTGTTTCCACATAGGATACCCTGTTCAGAACGTTTTCATCCAATGCCATTCAATGCAAACGTCCATTGGCTAATTTAATCAATCAATTTGCCAATTCTTATCATGGTATCCTAGGTATAAATAATTTCTATAGCTAGTTTTTTAACATTTTAAGACAATTTATATAAACACATTAGTAGTTTTATACTTACCTAATAATTTATAACATTGATCACAACAACCACAGAAAGCTTTCGGTTTCAGAATTTCATTTTCTTTGCACACAACTGGTTGGCATGTTAATTGACTGCAACGAGGACATACTATTGATTCCACGAAACCATATTCAAAATATAAAATTGTAGCAAAAATTACAACACTACGCCACTCCATGATTCTGAATGATTTATCTGTCTGTTCAATAAAAAGGATATAAATAAGCGTTTACAAGTTTATAAATAATGTATGGTATTTAATAATTTTCCATTAGCAGCACAAGGGGAATCACAGTCAGTGAATTTAAAAGTTTCGTGAAACTGATACGAATCTATAAAGATTTCGTGCAAGTACAATTATATCAAAATCGTGGTCATTAAATTATGTATTTTTTATAGTCTTTCTTATATTTTTTATATTCCACCAAGCCACACGCAAAATGGAAAATTATAACAAAATAACGTATCTTCTATCGATTTGACTAGTATAGTCTTTCCGAAGTCAGTTGGACACGTATAAAAACGCCTAGCAATAAAATTTAATGAGTTTCATAGTCGTCCCTAAAAAAGTTTTCTGCTAAAGTAAAAAATTATAATAATTTGTACATAATGTGTAGAAAATTTCTATTATATATGTTCATTTTATTTCAATTATTTATGTCCTCAAACAATTTTATTATATTGATGGTAAATTTCGTCTTGTTCCGTTTCAAAAGGTGTCCAAAATGCCATGTTGTAATAATATTAGTAAATAAAATATCCCTCTTATTTCTCCCTTTCGCAATTGTAATATGGATGATTAATAGAAGGTGCCTATAATAAATTAAACTTATCTGAATCACACCAAATTCCGCATTGCTGCACTGCACTGATAGACCATTTGTTGACAACTGAATTTATGGTCAGATCGCCTAGTGCGATTGTGTTTGTGCTGCGTTTGCCTGCGCGCTCATTCATTAATTAAGCGACCAAACCTGTATATGGATATGGCTAAATAAATATGGGAACAGGTTTTTCAAATATTTCAATGTCGAGTTGCTGTGTCAACAACTGAACCAGGTACATACTGCCAACCTCTTGATTCTTCAATTGAGATCGGAAAAACTATAATATGTGGTACAAGAATTTGGTATTACCTAATACAAAGTAAGTATAACATAGGCACAGAAGAAAGTGGTTTGTCTCGCAGACGAGACCTACCATCAAAAGTATTTGGACGTCTAGAATCTGAATCTGTCATGTATACGAAATAAAATAGGGGTTGATCGATAAGATCACAAAAAGGGTTGCACACATAGTTGCAAAATGTTTTTTTTTATAATCAAATGATAGATACAAACGATCGCGTTTTTATTTTTTTTTAATTTTAATTTTTCATTAAATTACAGAATTATTATTTAATTATAATTAATTATATTAAGTTTGATCTATCACTTGATTATGAAAAAATAATATGGACAAGTATATGCAACCTTTTTCGAGATCTCTGGTTGGACACCCTCCATTTTAATTCTTTTTTGCAAATTCAGTTCGAAATTTCATCAAAATTATGAACGTTCTCTTTCTGAGCATAGAAATAATGGAAATAATTCCCCGGTATAGGTCCCAGACTTCGTTATCAGAATTTGACCACACTTTGCA
Organism: Anoplophora glabripennis; assembly: GCF_000390285.2. Classification (NCBI taxonomy): domain Eukaryota; kingdom Metazoa; phylum Arthropoda; class Insecta; order Coleoptera; family Cerambycidae; genus Anoplophora; species Anoplophora glabripennis. Next base: position 231,939 of record NW_019416555.1, read on the forward strand.
TATTTTGGAGTTGTATAAAGAGTTTTCAAATATCCAAAATTGAAGGTAACTTCGAGTGAAAACCAGAAAACCACCCCATAACCTACAAATCAGTTAAAATTCCACATTGGGCATCTTCTAGTCACAAAACAGAACCACGAATTAATAGCTCGGACCTACTATACAACAACTAAGTGAGACGAGCATAAATTCCTAACACACAGACACTGTATATAGTACGATCTAATACCACAGACAGACATATCCTGAAGTTATGAAGACAAAGCACGTCCTTATAACCCTGTAGTTCTGGATGAGAAAGTTCGTACTCCCCGACGCTTCAATATCTATTACAACTTTACATTTAGGGAGTTTCTTTTGGATGTAGCTCTGCAAAGGAGCCTATCTGCAATCATCGCATACCTAAAATCTCTGAAAACAGTACTGATTGGTCGAAAAAAGCGACTCAGTTCTAAACAACACTGAAATGCTAAAGTAAATCAATATGACGGAGTTTATTTTGTATCGTTCTCTTTAATCTTTGCTCGATCTACGTACAGAATGTATATTCCTTTTTTTTCTTTCATACGTATATCTTATTTTTTACATCCAATAGTAATCTACCATCAAACATTGATTGAAATCCAAAAGTGAATCGCATCTAAACAGTATGAATGAAGTTTGCAACTTCAAAACAGCGAATGTAAGACCAAGGTAGAAAATGACTATTCAAAATTAAAAATCAATTCTCCAGACAACTTTGGCGGTTTATGTATATCTCGGAAATCAGAAATTATAGAAGGCCGTGTTAAATATTCCGGAGCACATCTTCACGAATCAAAGGACACTTCAAGCCTCGATACTGGAAAAGTACAGGGTTATTGGTTATAAATGTCACACCACCTTGAAGTTTCGCTTTCATACCCTTTAATTCGTTTGGAGGAAATGTTTGCTGTATACTAATAACTCAATAACTTCCAACATGAACTCATCTCGATACTTGGGAACTCACCATGTAATTCTTGAAGTTTTGTTAGCGAAATGTAATCACAAATTGAAACGCAATTTCTGTCAGACAGAATCTTCTTTTACTCTTTTACAGATTTGAATAGATTATTTAACAAATATCAGGTTTTGGGTTTTTCAGTATCTTCTTCTTTTGAGATATTAGCGACGATGGACAAAAAACAAGAGTTGCAAATAAATTTTTATTCAATTAACTTCGCAAAAACTAAATGAATTCAAATATTAAATGCTTCTTTTTCATTTCTGGCAAGTTTTCGTGTTACCGCTAACTTTGCACTGAAGACCTTTTTTACATTCCGCTGTAAAAGGAACCCCAGTTACGGGAAACAGGAACACACAAAGTTCCCCTTCGTCTAAAAAAAAAACAATGATAGACTAATTTCAATTAATTTAAAACCTAGCTTTTATGTGCTTTTTGGTACAAAATCCATTGGTGATATCAGTTTATTGGTAAATTTTGTCGTTAGGTAACTATGAATCAATTTATATATCTTTTAAATAGAAATCAGTTAGTTATGAACTGGATAGTACTCATCAAAGCACATATCACTCTATATCTCGAAAACAAATGAAGATATCAAATATCTGATATTAAATTTCACTTCAAAATAGAGACAATTGAGAAAGAGTTGTCATCACTTTTTTTTCTCTACAATATTTTCTGAGATACACTGAAATGTACTTACATTCAATATATTTTATAATTTTTTATTTTTTTAAATAAATAACCATGGTATCTAATCCTTATTTTTAGCATACTATGTATATTTTACGAGATGAAATAAGGAGAATACTTTTATTCTTAGAATTTAACATGTGTTAACTCTATTTCAAAATTATCTTATAGGAGATATACAACACCTGTAGTAATAATCAAAATTTATTTTCGGTTGGAAAAAATAAACTTCAAACACAATTTAGACTAAGGAAACAATACAATAATGATATATCATTTACATAAACTGACAAAATTTTCATTTTTAATACTTTTGCACATTTGACATTAAATATATTTTACAAAATCTGTAGTTTTGTACCAATAAGTTTTTCATCACACCACTGTTTGGAATTCTATATTTTACATTATATTGCACAGATATATTTGTAATTTATACCTACCCAGTAAGCGATAACATTCATCACAACAACCACAGAAAGCTTTCGGTTTCAGAATTTCATTTTCTTCGCACACAACTGGTTGGCAAGTTAATTGACTGCAAGGAGGACATACTATTGCTGCCACGAAACCATATTCAAAATACAAAACTATAACAAAAAATACAGCACCACGCCACTCCATGTCTCTGAATTATTTACTATGTGTTTGTTAACTAGAGCGACAATACATAAATATTTACAAATTATCAGTAACGAGGAATTTTATATTTCACCATTAACAGGTGGAACGTAAAAAGAATATATTTACAAAATTCAAGTGCGATGAAAATAAAAGTGAGCTGCATTCCTATAATGCCCGTTTGCACCTAAGTTAATATTTGTAAGCATTGTTTAACAATAAGTCATTTTTAAGATGGCGGTCCTCAGTAAAATTCACCGATGTTTCGAAAAATTACCAGTCATGTCACCCGGATGAGAAGATTGCTGCCAGAATCCTCCGTTTCCTCGGATGACAATGTATGTCGATCTCTTCAAGAGGTCGCCGATGATTCCATGATTCCAAGGAGCGTCAAATTTTTCGTCCTACTTTACCCCTCCCCCCCCCCTTACTGATCTTGCTCTTGATAATTTTCTACCTTTCTGTCCATCTTGAACTAACCCGAACCATAAATTAGGCTGCCTAGCAGAATCCACCCAGCCAGTGAGCGAACACTAACTCGGGTTTTCGGGTTTCCTGCAGTTTATTAACCAGAGCACGGGTACCTGGCCAGAATGTGTACTGACCCGATTTTCGAGCAACCACCCCATTGCATTTTATATTACTATTTAAATAATTCAGACCAATCAAATTCCGTGTCATGGCGCCCAACATGGGAGTATGACAGGGGATACTCAACCAGAACAAACGACCTACCAAAATCCGCGCCAATACAAAAGATATTCGCATGAATGACATATTTGACTTACATGTTTTAGAAATTGTGGGTTATGGATTTACTAGGTACTTACAGCAATGCTCAATTTTTGTTATTTTACCCTGATGGTATAACTAAAAGTGAAGTGCCTCTTATTTTGCACAGTGACGAAATATTAAAAGAAAATCTATAAAATAAAGTAATTAATAAATGGGAAACAACACTGTTGCGATTGAAAGTGTTGTAAATTGATTTATTTTTACAAATAAAGTAAGTACTTTGCACGATAAATATATTATTTCAATATTTTAATTGCACTAAGATACACGAATATTGAGTTTTATCTAACCTATTATTTTAATATGTAAAAAAAAAACAGACATTGCGTATTATTATCATGTAGCTGCCTATTAAAGAAAATATAATTAGCACTGTTATGAATATTCTATGATAAACATAAATTAACTATATCTGCATTTAGATATATGGTATATATTTTACCACCATTGGTATCATTATTAAGTAGATATACTTATAACGGTTTCAGAAAATGGCTAGCTATACAGAAGAATTTATTTGTATTTAGCAAGGAAGGTATTGAGAATACGTTTAGAATTATATTATGTACTTACGCGTATACGTCTTCAATAAAAAAAGTAAAATTTAAAAATAATTACAACTATACACAATTAATAAAATGAAAATATATTAATATATAAACAAACATTTACAATTTTTAATAAAATAGTATTTTTTCAGTTATCTTCCCCAATATTAAAAATATTTCTGTAATATTCGCAATGTGAATGTATGAATGTTCAACTTTTTCATACATTTACTATTAGTTTTTGTACTTTACTTTAAAAAATGTTAAAGTTAAACCAATTCAAATCAAGACTAAAAGGGTTCCTAAAATTTCCATCTGATGAAGTTATATATGCCCTGTGATGCCAATATTTTTCTAAAAAGCGCGACTTCAAATACACGCTATTAATTAATAATGAATGATACTATAAGAAACAACTACTCTGCAAACTAAAAACATGACCACTATTGAATTACACCTGTAATGTTTATTAATCATGTCATGTTTCACCGACAATAATTAATGATTAAATAGAATATATTTATAAAGCGGGTTAATTCAATTCTGCACAGAGCTTTAGTCCGCAGAGTAGTTATGTGCTACAGTGTCAATAATTATTAATTAGTATCTTGCCTTTGAAGTTGCTTTTTAACGTACATACCTAAATACAGGTGTCAAAGAGCATATATGACTTCATAGTCAGAGAAAAACTTTAGACTTGGTTGAATTAGCCCAATACCTTGAACAGTTTTAACAAGTGAAACAAATTTTCCAGCTACTTAGAGGCACAGCTTTAAGAATATCCAGTACAATAGCAATTAGATTGATATATTACATCTATGCAACCTTACTTTGGACGTCAATTTCTAAAATTTCGATGACATTATTGCAGTTACAATTCCAGATTCTAAAAGTGATATCTCACGTACGCTTACAATTACTTCTCGTCTGAGTTGTTTCTCACCTAGAAATTCTCAAGAAAAATTGAAGATTATATTGAAAATTAAAACTGAAATGTCACGCTCTTTTATGCGCTATCAAGCAGATAGATGTTACAACCAACCAGTCGGCAAGAATACCCTTTCTATGATTCATAATAAGATTGCACAGTTTTTTAAACTAGAACATCTTGAAACATATACAGACCATTCATTCCGAAAAACATCGGCAACGTTACTAGCTAATACAGGAGTTGATGAATTAGCAATCAAGAGACATGGTGGATGGAAATCAGCCACAATTGCAGAAAGTTATGTTGCTGACAGTTTAAGTAAAAAAAATGAAATAGCCAGCAGGATTCTTTACAATGATACTTCAACTCGAGGATTTAGTAGTACGTCTCATCATGCTGTTTTAATGGATGAAATATTTGTATTTATTTGTTCATAAAATATGCATTTATAACTCGAAATCGCTTTTTTCCTCACTTACCTCCCGTTGTCCATACCAACTTTCACTTCTACGGTAAAATCCACTCCTTAAAAACATGTATTAATAGTCTATGTACTATAGTGGGAGCAGATAAAAGTAATTTTCATGAATATATGTATCATTCTCATACTGTGTTGTTGTTTTAGCATCTTTTAAACAAGGATACTTTGCACTGTTCAAATCAATCACATGAATTATTAAAAATGACTAGTTTTGCAAGAATCCCATTTATTTATTATCCCTTTATTATACATTACATATGTACAAAATGAATAATGACCTCACTTATTTATATCAACATTTCTACAGGTATCTTGATGACAAAAGTTCCAAACGCTTTTTTTACTTCTATATCTAATTTACTTAACAAAATTAAAACCATTATTTTATTTAAAATTTATGCGGCCATCTACCAATTTGGCCTTGACAAAAGTAACCTTCTGAGGTGTAAGGAAATTATGATTAATTTTCCTGGGTTCATGATTGTGATCATACAGCGTGGTCACGGTAGATCCTGTAGTGTAAATACAAGCAGAGCACTTAGTCCGCGAGTAGTAAATACACCGCCATCTGGTTCTGTTCATTTTCTTCCTATGTATACTGTACTCATAGTTACTCAGTACAAGAACGGGGTTTTTCCTCCCTTTTCCCACGAAAATGGTACCTAAAATGCAGACGGTTAGAGGAGGTGAACATCAGCAAAAACACTTACCAGTAGGTCTTAAGAGTTTGTCATTTTTACAAGACAGTTCAGATAATTTGACATGTCAAATAAAGTGTTGATGTCATAAATAAATGTCGAAACTTTAAAATAAGACCAGTAACATTGAGATATTTCGTGGTGATGATTGTTTTCGCTCTTTTAATAAAATACAGGAAGAAACAATTAAATATATTTCCAAAAAGTAAGGTGAATGAAGGTATTCTCAGTTAGAAAAAGACTCTTCCTATTTTTAATATAAACAAGCAGAATGATATTTTATTGAATTATTATGAAGAAGATTAAGGTTATCTTGAATTTCTATAAGACACATTCAATTTTCAATATAATTTTATTTATATCTCAAACAATACACTGTTACAAACTAAAACTAATCAGTACATATTTATTTTTAATAGGAAAATATAGTTATATATTCATATGTCATTCATAATTATTTTTAAACATTTTTTTGTTATTTATTCAATCATTATTAAAAAACGTGAGTACATACATATTGCTACTTCAAAAATTTACGAATGATATTCTAAATATGACTGTATGATTTAAATACAGATGTTTTTAAATTGTATCTATATTCTTTCAATTTTGAAATCGTTAGTTTTTCCCAATAATAACGATAATTAATTTTGTTCGTTTAATATGAAACAACTTTATGATCAAAGAGAGGTTAGTCGAATGATTATCCACATTTAAACAATAAGTAATTGGTTATGAAATATTTTTAACAAGGCTTTCAAAAACTGACATCTCTGGAGTTAGTTTCAATGGTCACAGCTATAACTACATTATTTTTATTATAGAACAAATACAGTTTAACTAACTTCTAATTATATTAACTATCTGTGAAAAGCAAGAGTCTAACTTTTTGTTGGCCATTAGGGGAAGATGGTTGTGTTGATGGTTTACTCTAACTACTTTTCCATAGGTCAAAAGAGTGGATTTACACTTAGTTTTAAAGTAAGAATTACATCTCCACCTCGTTTTGTCGTTCTGTTTTAAATAAACCGAATAGTCGTTGTAGTCTATGATGATTTTGGGATTTTTGTTTCCAGGAACTATATAAATCACACCTGAAAAATTTTCAAGTTACTAAAGAAAAAAAATGAGTGATTTTAAGGGTAGGTTCCTAACTTTATACATAGATGTGTTCTTACAAATATTTTTCTTTGCATAAAAAATGTGCTTCATACTTACTTATCAAAAACATCTTAAATTGAGTTATATTAGCATAAATCTACCTTTAACTCAAAGAAAGTTGTATGACACGCGAAACCATTCAGCAATTTAAAAAATTCTGCAAAAATCTTAGTCTTCGACCATTGTAGATGAATAATATTAATCATTTTCGTTGTATTCAGCAAAGAGAACAAAGACAACTTAGTTTTATAAATACTTTAATAACAAAAATTATACATATGCTTTATCTAACGGGTGTGGGATCAGGATGTCTTATAATAGAAACACGTTGAGTAGAATAAGAGACAGAGCTTAAATAAGTTGGTTTAAATAAAGGTTGATGGTTATGATCATGGTTTATTTGAACAACTTTCCCATAAGTCACCAAAGTGGACTTGCATTTTGTTTTTTTGTAATTGGTACACCTCCATCTGGTTCGGTTCTCGCTTTTATTATATATTGTGTACTCGTTGTTGTCCACCATAATTTTAGGATTTTTCACGCCGGGAAAAACGTAAATTATATCTGAAATTAAAAGAAAGCTAACAGACAAGGTTGATTCAATCAGAAACAGGACGCCATAAGGTTATTGGAACAATTAGAAAAGTAAATGTATATATTTTTGATATATGTAATAAAGTACATATATTTCAAATTTGCTGAGTCAAACAACCTTTATCGAGTTTATATTTAATACACAGGGTGTTCGGGAAAAATCTGGGAAAATCTAGGTAATCTGTCGGGTGCAAATAGAACATGAAAAAATAAGATGACAAGTTCCTATAAAATTTTTTCGTACAGGCCCCCCCTGAAGAACGCTGCTGGAAATCGATTTTTCTTGAATAACCTTTAAAGTACATAGTATAATTTAATAAAAATTTTATGTAATGGACACTAGTAAGGACCTCTTAAAATAGTGTCCTTGAAACATATTTAGCTTTTTTTAGTTTACCAGGGGCGAGCTAAGCTTTATAACTGAATGCCTAAATTTTAACACCCTGCATGATAAAGACATTAAAATAATAAATATGGGTAGCTTCAACCTTGGACTAAAAAAAGGTAATCTTGTTTATTGTCGATAAAATGAACCGTATACGAGAAAAAGAATAATAAACCAATTCATGTTTTATTTTTAATAAAAAAAGCCATGACTTCTATTTTTTTTCTCGACAACAAAATGCGATACGAAAGTCATTCAAACAACAAGAAAGTTTCATTGTAAGATGTTTAATTCGAAAAAATACAAAATTAAAAAAAAAACGCAGAAGGTACCTTAACGAAATTATTGAAAAACTTCATACGAGGGTTCAAGATGGGCCCCGTGAAGTTTGACACTCGCGTGCACGACGAATTGAGGACTGCTGTACCCGCTTCAATAACCCATTGTTCCTTATCACATCACAATGAAACGTAAATCTCTTGTCGAAGTTCCTCCCTAGTGTCGACCTGAATACACCAATTGTTTCAGGTGTCCCCACAGGTTAAAATTCAGAGGCGTTAGGTCGGGAGATCGAGGACGCCAGGCAATAGGTCCTCTTCTACCTAATCCAACGGTTTGGATAGACGTTTTTCAGGTGCTCCCGCACACCAACGCTAAAATGAATTGGTGCCCCATCGTGCATGAAGTACATGTCTCGGCGGATTTCAATTGGTAAGTGTTCTATTAAATCTTGAAAAGCGTTCTGAAGGAACTCCAAATAAAGTTGTACATTCAATCGTTCCGGAAATACGAATGGTCCAATAAAAAAATTGCCAATGATTCCTGCCCAGATGTTAATTGATTGGAACTGATGTTGATGATGCGAAACAATAGTGGCATGAGGATTTTCATCAGCCCATACATGTGTGTTGTGTAAATTGGTGATACCATTTTTGATAAACCTTGCTTCATCCGTGAAAAGAATAGTGCTAATGAAGTTTACATTATTTCGTTGCTGATCCAATAGCCAGTTTGCAAGCTGCAATCTACGAGGAAAATCTTCAGGAATCAGTTCATGTATTTTTTGCAAATAGTATAATATAACAACTGTTCTTGAAGAACTTCAGGTACTATTGTTTTCGATGTATTAAACTGTACTGATAATTTTCGTGTGCTCGTTGATGGAGTGTCTTCTACAGCAATTAAATTATTTTCCTCTAATTGCGGCGTACGTACGTCTCAGACCAGCATCAGTACTATTTTTTCCAAATTTTCCTACAAATATGAGGAAAGTCAATAATATGTAGGTACTACCTTATTAACTGGAATCGCCTACCATTCTCCCTTAGATGTTGGTCAACACGTTGAAATGTCGTCTGGTTTGGCAGAGCACGATTAGGAAATCTGTCCTGATATAACCTTCTAGCTTGTAAAGCATTGCAATATGCAAGACAAGATATGAGATGCATATCTGCATACTCAATAAACGTGTATTCCATATTTCGAATTAATTCACAATTAAATTCACCACGAAATCCAAAAATCGGTAAATTAATAACGAAGTAAAGGATCAATGTGTCAGCGATCTCACCTTGTTGTCGAGAAAAAAAAATAGAAATCATGGCCCTTTTTATTAAATATAAAACATGAATTCGTTTATTATTCTTTTTCTCGTAAATGGTTCATTTTATCGACAATAGACAAGAGTACCTTTTTTTAGTATAAGGTTGAAGCTACCCAGATTTATTATTTTAAAGTCTTTGTCATACAGGGTGTTAAAAATTTAGGCATTAAGTTGTAAAGTTTAGCCCGCCCTGGTAAACTAAAAAAACTAAATATGTTTCAAGGTCATTATTTTAAGAGGTCCTTACTAGTATCCATTACATAAAATTTTTATTAAATTATATACTTAAAAGTTATTTAAGAAAAACCGATTTCCAACAGCGTCCTTCAGGGACACATATCTCCGTAGGGAGGGTACGAAAAAATTTTATAGGAACCTTTTTTCAAGTTCTATCTGCACCCGAGAGATTTCCCACATTTTCCTGGACACCCTGTGTAAGAGTCAAAGAAAAGTATTCGATGATTTGTCTACAGTACTTCAGGGAATGTTTTGAAACAACCAACTGTTTGAACAAACCTAGTACATGCAAAATTTTTTTCTTTAGAAATCTGTGGTCTTGTGTTTTTACTTTTTTATCCCTCTCATATTCTTCATGTTATTGCTAACATATATTATCAACTTATTTATAAAATTTTATTGAATTTTAAATTACAATGGCATTCTTCCTAAATTGAAACTATTCTTAAAATCTATTAAATTAAATTATCTTATAATACTGACAATTTGCTTAAAGGTATTATCGTAAGAAGGATAAGTAGGGTCATGGTTATGTTGCGATCTCAGTCTAAGAGTTTTTCCAGAAGTGATAATCCTTGACTTGCAGCTAGTCCTTTGATATTGAGAACATCTCCATATTGTCTTCCCTTCTAGCTTTCTGTTGATCACAAATTCGTCGTTGTAGACTATAATTTTTGGATTTTTCTTGCCAGCAACGAAATATACCACTAAAAATATGTATATTAGTACATTCGATGAAATATAAACAAGATATTATTGTACACCAATTACCTACCTAGAAAGACTTTTATAAAAACTTTTGATTAATGAATCTATTAATTAAGAACCAAAAACATAATTTTGTCTTCAAGTCATAGGTGCTGATTCCAATTTAGATTTGGTCTTTGAAATATAATTAATTTTATAACAATTAACTCACAAATAAATAAAAATTGATACCTCGAATTTCTTATGTTGTTACTTTCTTGATCAAGTGGAATTGAGAGACAACAAAGATTGCCTAAGAAGCTTTATTACCCACAGAATTCACATCTATCTTAAAAATCATTTTATAATAATTTTCCTGTTCCTTATTATCGTCACTGATTGCACCAGAAGATTGTCACTGGGTGGATCCATGGGGGGATGGTTATGGATCTGGTTAACCTTCACTACTCTTCCGTAGGTTACCAAGGAAGCCCTGCACTTGCTCTTGAAGTACTGCGTGCACCGCCATCTGGTGCGGTTGCCCTGTTTGGTGTTTATAGTGAATTCGTTCCTGTCCAGAATTATTTTTGGGTTTTTTGTACCAGATCCGATCCATATCAAACCTAAATTTAAAGCAGGGGTTAGTGAGATGACAGAAAGAGTTGTTAATATAACTTTAAGATCGACAATTAGTGACGTTGACAATACATTAGAGGGTTTGCTTTGAAGATCAAATATCATTACGTAATAGTTGAGAGAATGTAGAATAAAATTTAAACAGGAAAAATATAGTAGTAGGTATATAACACTTTATGGTATTATAGGTAGAATAAAGGTTTACAGTAGACAATTTATATTATTACTATCAATATTGTTTATTATATTTACATTTTTTGACATATAAGGATCCACAGAATATTAGAGTCCTTAATATATCCTGTTTGTTGACTATCTTACATAAGTTAGGGTTTGGATGTTAAATATTATGGGGCTTCGGGACAAAAATATGTTTTCTTAAGTCAGATGTGTATTTGTGACTAAATTCAAAATAATAACAGAGTATTAACAAATATAAACTAATGACAACTTATAAACACTAGAATAGATACCATTACTTTCTTTGGAAAAGTTACATCTGAATGAGAAATCGTATATTAAATAGAAATTGATTGACATAATCCACGGAAACATTTTTTAAATACTTTTTGAATATTTATAAATATTAATACTATATAATTTTTAGAGTTTATAGGTGAACGCAACCAAAACAAAAATTATTATGTAGTTTCAATCCAAAGGCACATACCTACACAGTAAAAAACAGTCTATTTTCAGTTCATACATTGAGGGAAATCGACCAATAAGAAAGCTATGCTAAGATAACACAGGCATACAAAATAAGAAAGTGGGCTAATCTGCAGATCCCGCTAGGCTATCTATACAGGGTGACTTACAACTTATCCAAAAAAATTTGGGAATAGATGCATCATGAAAAATGGAGTCAATATCGTAAAAAAAATTTTTGTATAATCCTTGTAGTTTCTGAGAAAAAAAATATTGAAGCTGTAGTATTTTCAACCTTTACATTACTGAACTACTGTTAGACAAGGCGAAAACCTCGCATTCGTGGGAGAAATTTTCCGACTCGATTTTTTTACATATTTAGATTCGTGAAATGTTCCTTAACATGAATCAAGATGACGCCGGCCGGAAATCTGGTGCCCATTTGCTTAAACAAACTTTTTTTAAACAAATTGTAAACATTGGTTTTTTCACTCCGGAAAAAGGGTTTAGGGTTAGGTTTTTTAGCACATTATAAATAAAACAGTCCCTATGCACTATGCCTCTAAAATCACACGCACTTGTTACTATGTCGAGTCTCTCGAATGGAATGAATTGAATTATATACAAAAACCATCTCCAACAAAAAACAGTACGTAAAAATAAGAAGGATTTTCGTATTTGAGTGAATAAACTCGAAACAAACATGTTGTTGCAACAAATGAAAAAGAATAGAAAATTTATTTTATATATTTAAAAAAAAAATGAATTGTAATTACAATAACACCCTCTTGCGGTGAAGCCGCAACAGAAGCCGCTAGACGAAATATCGAATCCGCGTATGAGAGGCGCGCGAGCGCGCGGCTCATATCGCTTTATTAACAATTAAAAAACAAGACTTTAGAATAATGCGAGTCCCAAAAACTCTTCAGCATCTTGTAGGGGGATGTTTAAATTTAAATTTACCTGGCAACATCAAAAATAACAATTTTTAACCTGGAAATCGGCCGTAGATAATCGTCATTTTCGCATTCTTAGCAAATTAAATTGTTCATAATCTGCTAAAAAAACTTAAAAAAAAATCCCGGAAATTTCCGGAGTGAAAAAACCAATGTTTACAATTTGTTTAAAACAAGTTTGTTTAAACAAATGGACACCAGATTTCCGGCCGGCATCATTTCACGAATCTGAATATGCAAAAAAATCGAGTCGGAAAATTTCTCCCACGAATGTGAGGTTTTCGCCTTGTCTATGTAGTCTTTAACATCATTCACGTTATACGCTGTGCGCAATGCGCTCTCTCTTCACGTGGCCCCAGGCGATTCCGAATACTGAAACCAGATTTTAACGTTTTTGCGATAGTGTTTACATTAGTTTTTCAAGTGTCGAAAATGGTTTACGTGTATAGCAACTCGAGAGTTGATGGATATCGTTTAATTTATGGTGAAGCCAGACAACATTTGTGATATGGTGAAGCATTTGTGTTATGGTGAAGCAAGATAACGTTTGTGTTAGTTATTAGAAACTGTGTAAGACGGGCAAAAATGTGTTTACACGACAGTGAACAAAATTTTGAACAGTTGTTGTATCAGGTATGTCAAATTATTTTAATAATTAGCCACAAATTAATTTTATTAATTAATAGGGGCAAAAGCAGTTGGATTTACTGGTATAAAATAGGTGTATAAAATTTTATTTATTTCTTTCCTTGGGAAAGAAATTCTTCAATTTTTTGTTTAGAAAAATCGTGGAAAAGCCTACTAATAGCCAACAGTACTGTTTAGAAAATGGAGGAAAAATAAGAAAAATCGCTAGAAAACCGCTTATATCAAAATTTACACTGAATGAAGATATGTATTTGGACTAGTCCAAAAAGCGATTGAAGCCGCAGTTTATTATTTAAAATTCTGTAATCTTGAATGGAAAAATTCAAACCCCAAACCACTTCTTACTTTTGTAACGTACTATTCTGTACTAAAACGACCTGCGTTGGAGTTTCGGACTCCTTTCTACCGTTTTCAGTTTCTGTTTTCAGTAACCATCTGTCTGTCCTGATATCTTACTTCAATTTCTTTCAGGGCTTCAAAAAGATGCGGTTGAAGTAGTCAAAGATTGGTAGTATTAGGAACAAACTCAACTTTTTATAGGGTTCTAGAAAACGAACTTGAAAGTTCTTCAGTAAAGATGACGGTGGTTTTTTGGTGTAGGGTACATATGATCATGGTTCGAAGAATGAATTGAAACCTGACTCTAACAAATCCGAGGAGTAGGCACTGTTTATAGCCCTTCGAATCAGAGCTTGAAGATGGTACTACTACATATTCCCTTGCGCGCTCAACATTAAAACTTACGAAAACATGAAACGCGTTCTGTAGAAATAAGAGCATAATTATGCTCTTACATACGCAAATATCATCACAAACTTACCAATTGAAAATGATAACAGTCATTTTGGGACATCAGTCAAGATTTTCCAAGTATCTCTGCTTCTTGTGTCAATGGGATGGTCGAGACTCAAACATTCACTACAAAAAGAGACAATGGCCGACAAGAGAAACAATCAACGCAGGAAGTCATAATATTATAGAGCAACTCTTCCTTTGCTTCTTATAAAACTTAATCTAATAAAACAATTTGTCAAGGCTTTAGATAAACTTACGTGATGCAATTTTCGACGGACCTCAAATTTAAAAAATGTTTCACGAAGAACATTTCATGACATCAATGACAGATAATGAGACAGCAGCGGGGCTGAGTTTTTGCTACGTTGCTCAAGACTTTTTAGGGAACCACAAAAACCAGGACTACGATGTTATTGTAGCAGAAACTACCAACGCTTAGAATGTTTAATGAATGAAATGAAAACAATAATTTCTTGGACTTCCATGATAATAGCCAGGATCAGGATGACTGCTCCTATCAAAGTGTGAAAGAAATTGAAGTAAGATACCACGACAGATGGGATAATTGAATGATTGGTTACTGAAATAAGAAACTGAAACTGAAGACAGTGTTTCAAAAAGAATCCGAAATCCACTACAGAGATCGTTTGAGGACAAAAGAGTATGTTGCAGATAAGAAATAGTTTGGAATATAATTTTTCCATTCAAGATTACAGAATTTCAAATGAGCAACTGATTTTTTTTTTTCAAAATACTTATAAGTATAGCAGGAGTTAGGAAACTTAAGAAAGACTATGATGGTTTTATTTGGTCCAAATATTTTTTTCAAAACATTGCTGATGCTCACTTGTCGACTTTTCCACGATTTTTCCAATTTCTCAACCATTTTTAGCCATTAACTGAAATCCTGCGCATGTTGAACTCAAACAACAACAGATTCAGAGACATCAAAATACAACCCCAGTAGGGTTTTCAAGTAAGTCCATTTTTTTATTTGGCGTGCCTGGGTAATCTGTATTATAATGGGAATTTTTTTTATTAGCATTATATCATATGCCAAAATTTATTTTACTAACACGATTTCAATAGATGAAAACGGTGTGTTACTAAACCAATAGGGCACCTTCTTTTGCTAAATAGATACATTTTTTCTAGCATTTCATCTTCACTAAACAAACTGGCATTTGAAAATTGTTAGGTACTTATTAATGTCTATTTTTGCATCAACTGTCAGACACTTTAAGATGAGTGAAAAATATTGTTTTATGCAAAACAAAATTAATTTTCCAAATTTTCGAACACGGGTCGGCCCTGAAAAACACTTTTATTTTCATTAACTAACTTACCTTTTCCAGACCTCAAAATGCCAGACATTTTTCGATGACGCCACACCCATGTGCGCTAGCTTACGGTCTGCGAGTTAAAAGATAAACTTAATAATTGATTCAAGCTAAGTGCCCAAAGCTATAGCAGAAAAACACTTATTAGTGTCTACAACAAACCTATTTTAAATAAAAAAGATCTTTGCTGGTAACAATATGAAACTTAGCAATAAAATCTTATGCTAGGGTAAAAATTGTACCTATTAGGTACAGTGATAACAAGGTGGGATTTGTTAGGGTTAATTAATTCCTACTTATCGCTAAAAGATATTTCCCTCAGTGTATTTCTCAAAATATGCACGGCTTGCATCTTTAAGTTATCACCAGTAGGGTTGGTAGGAGGGTGATTATGAGACTGGTTAACTTGCACCACTTTTCCGTAGGTAATTAGAGTAGCCCTGCATTTAGTTCTATAGTAGTTAGTACACCTCCAGCGGGTTCGAGATCCTCTCTTCTTATTTATCGTAAACTCATTTCTGTCCAGGATAATTTTCGGATTCTTCGTTCCGCAACCGATCCGAATTATATCTAAAATAGGAATATAAATAAAAATTATTTAATATGGGATATTTGTACAACTATTGATATTTTGTACAAATACCAAAATGTACTTTTCATAGTTGCTTAGTAGGTTAATCTAGTGTTAGTTCCTCAGTTCCTCCACAGTCACTGTCATTTATCAAGTTGAAATTGTACTTAATTTACATAAAAAAAACAAACAGACTTTCAAATTCACGTAGTCTTTATTGATTCGAATTTACAATGTCAATTGCTCCTGAAATAAAAAAGAAAACAAACACTTTCATTCGTGTATATTATTAATTAAAATAACTGTATATAATCCACCACATCGTCGAAATGGGCATATGAAATGTCATCATTAAAAAAATGGTAATAATTATGATTTCGTTAGGTCACGACATGACAAAAATAAAAGATGACACCTTTTAAAATTATTTATTAATAGCTTGACTTCAAATTATATAATGATTCTATACCGTAAAAGTTTTTTCTTTACGTTGCTGTAGATCTCTAGGTATATTCTAGTACACCTTTTCAATTCGAAATATACAAGGCGCCCCATAAATAAGTGTAAAAATTTAAACTACGCATTTAACTTTTCAAAACCAACTACATACTTCTATTTTGTCTAATAATTTTTTTCGAAAACTTACTTTTGAAGATAACATAATTTTTTTAAATTGTAAATTTTTGTTACCCATTTAAGCTTAAGTTGAAACGCTTAGTTGACTTATAGACCAGGGCGGATCCGTCGAAATATCACACTTCTTGGATGTAAGAGGGGGTAAGCTAATTTTTGCTGGAACACCTTCGGTACAACTTACATAATAAAAGTCTAGATCCCTAAATCTGGGCAAGCTCCGAAACATTTTCAAAATTGCAAAATTGTTTAAAAAATTTTAAAAAATGTTTAAATTTAGTATCGATGTTGCAAAATAGCAATAATTGATGAAAAAAAGGTCAAAGTTTTTTGAATAATTTTCTTAAAATATTTTAACTGCTCCTAGGGCATTCTAATTTTGGTAAAAAAAACTTTAGACTATAATAAAACAACACCAAATTTCATTAAGATTGGTTCTGTAATTTTTGCAAAGTAATTATAATAATTTTAAAAAAATTTTGAAAAATTTTTCGAATTTTCAAAATATTACACACCCTCAAATAAAGCATCTAGATATTTGAAAATTTTTTCACACAAAAGACCGCTCAACCTTTCAAATGGTTTTTGAAAAATTGATTAGGACGACCACAGTAAATTTTTAAAGTTAACACCCTTTTTTTATTTTTAAACAATTAGATTACATTTATCAACTTGCAATTTAGTTTTTTTCAAAAATTATAATTATAAAGTACTCGGAAAAGCTCTTCTTTTAAAAAAAAAGAGTTAAATTCCGTTTATTGGTTCTCGAGATACAGGCGGTCAAAGTTTATCGGCATTTACCGTTAATTTATAAACAATTTAGCAATAATCTTTGATCCTGTGACTTCATTTTTCCGAGATCTAAGATGGAAACAATTTTCATATCCATAAGTTATCGGCAACATAGATCAATCAGCGGAAAAGCTGTCGCTCACATGCGCGAAAAGTGACTCAAAACACGTAAAGTGGGCATTATCTCGACTTCTAATGGACCAATTTCGATCTTTTTTTTTAGCTGATGTTCGCGAGGCAAGGAATTCGAATATCGTAATGCCAACTGTCTAATTTGCACATATTTTGTTATAAACAAAGTTTATTATTTATGCATTAAATATACTGTATATTTTACCCTATGCTATTGCATTTTTCAATGAAAAAATTTGTTTATGTACAGGTATATTTCAACATTCTGAATATGAATATATTTAGTTATAATTATTACAATTATTTAAATAATTTTTGTTTAAACAAATAAAAAAAAATATTTTTTTTATTTGATAATTATTTTTTTTGTTAAATACAGATAAAATTAAGAAAATATAGTACTTTTAATTATAATTTTTGAAAAAAAACTAAATTGCAAATTGATAAATGTAATCTAATTGTTTAAAAATAAAAAAAAAAAGTGTTAACTTTAAAAATTTACTGTGGCCGTCCTAATCAACCGATTTCAATTTTTCAAAAACCAGCTGAAAGGTTGAGTGGTCTTTTCTATGTGAAAAAATCTTCAAGTATCTAAATGCTTTATTTGAGGTGGTGCAACATTTTGAAAATCCGAAAATTTTTTCCAACATTTTTTTCTAAAAATTATTTTGCGAAAACTAGAACCGATTTTAGTGAAATTTGGTGTGTTGTTTTATTATACTCTAAAGTTTTTGCCAAAATTAGAATGCCCTCGGAGCAATTAAAGTATTCAAAAAAAATACAAAAAAAATGATTATTTTGCCTTTTTATCATCAATTATTGCAATTTTGCAACATCGGTAATAAATTTAAACATTTTAACTTACAATATATTGCGCAAAATTCAATTCTAAAACTGTTTTCTTCTTCGATATTCTTTCAAAATACATAGGTTCCAAGATTAAATGTTCTTCCAATTTTGAAAATGTTCCGGACCTCGCCCTCGCTACACTTTTATTATGTGAGTTGTACTAAAGATAATCCAGAAAAAATTTGCTTGCCCCTCTCACATCCACCTCAAAACATATCCGCCCTGTTCTATTAATAATAAACAAAACGAAGCACAAAAAATAGGAATTTTTGTTAGAAAAAAAGATTTAGGCAATAAATAATTCCATAAAATATTCGCATAGATCACTTTGATGTATCTTTAATTCATAGGCAGTTAATTGTTAAAATTTTGGACTAACATCCGAGACACCCTGTATAATCTACAATTATCTAGTAGCAAAAGGAAAAAAAGAAGGGAATTCTAGCTTAGACGCCAATATTTAAAAAAATGACATCTGTAACAAAATCACATGTTATGGTTCACATTAAAGCTCTGTACACACTTGGCATTCTCAGTCGCTGCTATTCGTATTAAAAAATCACGATCGCAATAAACATTAGAACATGCCCATGAAATAAGGGAAACCCAGGTGGTTTTAAGACCGTATCACATTTTCAAATTTGTTTGATTAAAATAGTTTGAGGTAGTCATTTAGTAAACCTCACGACGAGTTTGATAAAACGTAAAGCTAACCAAACTCTTTCTAATAGTGGTTCGTTATCCAGTTAAATGAAAGATGGGTAGAAGACAAAATATTGTTTCAAAGATAAACTGATGACTTTGGTTTCATTCTTAGAATGATTTTTATTTATTTTACTAATTTGACTGTGGATACCAGTCATCCGAGAGTTGGACTGAAGGGAATGATGGAGACATGAAGACAGAGACAGAAAGCAAGCCTACAGTAGGTTCAGAGAATCACAAGAAAATATCAGAAACTTTGATTGCCTCATGACCAGCAATATTGAACAACAACAATAACAGGGTACACTTAAACGTAAATTTGGCAGAGTGTTTACAGACTTAGGCTCGAAAGTAAATATAACCAAGGACTGGGACCTACTTACGGAACATGGAACCATTGCTACAGAAACCACAGACGTACTGAAATCCTACGCTTCTACTAGTGCACTTGAAGTTAAGCATCGATTCTCGACAACAGTAAATATTCCAAGTGTAACAGAATTATTGCTTCCTATGTGATACCGAAGGAAGACATATTACCAATAGACAAAGACTGCCAAAGAAACTCCCTTTCCAAATACATATAAAAACGTGCTCGCCCGATTGTCTGTTGATCCATATGTGAAGCCAGTACAACCTTTAAGAAGGGTTCCAGTATCTGTAGAAACACAACTAGAAAACAAATGAATAAGTTATTAAAAAGTAGCGTTATCGAAACAGTGACATCCTAGTCCTTAGATGTCACCAATAGTTGTCACATTTAAATCTAATGGTGAAATCACTAGTAAAACTTCCAACTTTAGCAGACTTTGAACTGCAACTGGACTAGACATTGCAGGTGCGACTCAATTATATTGGGAGCTGGACTATTGCAGATTCACAAAAGGAGAAAAAAGCTCAGCTTTGGTATGAGCAGTAAAAAGACTCTGTTTCTATTTGGCAGGATTAGAACTCGAACTAATGACCAACCATAGGTTTTAGAGACAATGTTTAGACCTATAGCAAAGCCCCCTGCTAATGTTACAGACTTTCAGGTTCAAAGTCATATTTCAATCATGGAACATCATCTGAATTCAATATCAAACTATGTAAACTTCACACGAAGTGCCATTCAACATCAACAACCTGCAACACATATTTACAGTTGTAGCAGGTCCAATATCAGAAGTTGTTTCAGACTGTAAAGAAGACAAAAATATAGTAGAGGCAATTAGCAAAGTTAATGAGCAATGACTCATGGGATATGACAGGCAAGAACATAAATTTTCCGTTTACTTACTCATGCACTATGGGATCAATGTTACTTAGAGGAAAGTTAGGTTTGGTTGGGTATGGTGTTAGATTAGTTTAGGTTAGGTTAATATTTTATTTGAGCAACTAAATAATTGTACGATTGAAAAGCACAAGTAAGCACAGGGCCTAGGATCGGAAAATATATTAGTTATGTAAGCAGTTGTAAATTATAATTTGTTTTATTAACAATTACTATAATAATTTCTTTTAATTGTATCAACATTACATTAACATTCAAATTCTTTTTTAGAATGACCTAAAGATGTCACATGTAATTCAAGTATTGGTAATCGTAATCTATGCATACTGCAAACGTTTAAGGTAAAAAAATAATTTGATTCAAGTTGTCCAATAGTTTGTTTCTGCTACTTCTTAATGATGGACACAATTTGAGATAATAACCCGTCACAATTCTCGATGGTTGGTGAATGGTTGTGACGTTCGACACTGATTTTAGCAGTGCTTCCTTGGGTGGTCACTCTTGCTTTACATTTAGTCTTATTGTATGATACGCATTTCCAATACGTACGATCAGATCTCCTAGTATTGATTTTGTAAGCGAAATTGTCCAGTATAATTTTTGGGTTCGTCCTTGCAGCGCAGAAATAGATTATACCTAAA
The DNA here is from genome assembly GCF_000390285.2 of Anoplophora glabripennis. NCBI lineage: Eukaryota > Metazoa > Arthropoda > Insecta > Coleoptera > Cerambycidae > Anoplophora > Anoplophora glabripennis. Next base: position 252,980 of record NW_019416555.1, read on the forward strand.
ATAGAAACATGTTAATAAAGAAATGTCACTAACAGTATTTAGAGAGCAAATAATTTTATTTTTAAAAATAAAAAGGCGACTCACCTTTTCAACATTTGCATCGAAGTATTGAGTTTGTTTTAAATATGAATAAAGAAAACACAATTTTTTCACTTAATTTCGAGAAAACGTAAGTCCATATTCACTGTTGTCTTTATTTAAAAGAAAAACTGTATTTATTTGCGACAAACAAGAAATAAAATAAAATAAAACCTTCATATTTTTACTTTTTTCATTTGTGTTTTAGTTATTATTTTATAAAAAGCTATTATTGCCAATATTTTTTTAATTTCTAGGAATTGGTAACATAAAATAAAAATAAACACACACACAAATTTAAAAAAAAAATAGATTTAATATAGATTTTGTGGTTATTTATTAACATTATCATTAGAGCTGTCACAATCGGTCCGCTAGCCATTGGCGCCGCACTATGGGTCAAACGGCATTTTTTAAGTCAAAATCAAATATCTCGAAGAAAAATTAACGAATCGTTTTACATTTTTTTTAAGCTTATTTGATGCAGATGTAGGGAAAATTATTGCGAATATTATCATCCCCTATTTTGGGGATGGAAATGAAGGGTGAATATGTGAAAAAAGTGAAAATCGATTTTCTTCGTTCAAAAATCTTATATCTTCGATAAATACAGTGAAATTAAGACACATTATGGTGGAGTCAATGCTCAATTGAAACAAGTTATGGGAAAATTAATGAAAATATTTTCATCTCTGTTTTAGGGGTGAATATGTGGAAAAATGAAAATTTACGAAAATATGTATAAAAGGTTTTTGTTGTCGCTGAACACGAATAAAAGCACCACTAAAACAAAAAACTCCTTTTCCTGAGCTGTTTTTATCATCTCCTGATTTAGGGGAAGAACTGAGGGGAGGGGGATTGAATAATAAAATTCATCTGAAATATCACCAGGGTCTTTCAATTTTCTGATATTAAATAACATAGTAGACCATTTTCTTCTCATCTGTAAATTTCAGGGTGATTTTTCATTATCCCTTACTTAAGGGAAATGGCAATTTGAGGTTAGGGGTGGAATGTAAAAAGTCAAAGAAGGTATTTGTTGAGGGTTTTTGTGGTCCCTAAATACGTAAAAGTTTATTTTTTCGTCGTCAAACTTTAAGTGTAGCTTTTTATTAGTCCGTGCTTTAAGGGTAGGAATAAGGGGTGGAGAGATTTTCATCACTTGGCAAAAATAAAAAATCTGTCATTGGAAGGATACATTTTTTGAAATTAAAAAGAATTTTATGAAAGTAAAGGAAAATAATGAGTTCTAAAAATACCTATTTAAGCTGCTCCCTTCAATTAAAGGTTTGATTTTTTATTTTTTTTATAAAATTAAAAAAAAGCAAGAATAAATGTACTCAGGTCAGCATCACAGCTTTATCAATAGTAAATATGTCCAACAATGCGGCACTCAACACGTATTATTTCAAGTGCTTGTCACAGGGAAAGTTAAATAACGAATAATACTTTCTTTTACTAAAAAAATATAAACAATAATGTAATTCAGTATATACATACTTGTATATGTATACTCTGCTGCACATTTAGTAAAATAAGTATTTGTTTGGGAACTAAAAATAAAATAAGTTGCCTACATGGAAGGGGTTCAAGTGAAAGGGAGAAGTATTTTTGACATTAAATTAAAAAAAAAATTAATATATGAAATCAGAATTTAAAAGAAAAGGGAAAATGTAAAACAGTATTGATTAATGGTAACAAAAATTAAATTGATTTATTTTATTAGTCATAAAATTACTGTAAATTAATTATAAGAGGTGTGTAGTGGAAAAATGAAACATAGATACTTGAGTGCAGTCACTAAGAAACGAAAAGAAAAAAAGAGTTAGTTGATTTTGAACACTGAAATAATCAATCAAATTTTTGGAACAAAGAAAACTAAATATAAATTCAGCAAATACATAACAGCAAACAGTGAGACCAGACAGGAAGAGAACAATGTAAATTGCAGACATTTACTATAGTATAACTGTTTCTCAGAGGGTAGTGTCGCAGCCTATATTTGAAACCAGCGCAACATCAGTAATTAATTGTGTAAAAGAGTTGCAGCCCTGAAACTGAAATCGGAGCAGTACCAGCAACATTAGAACAAGAGGTGCAGCCCTGTTTGTAAAACCGAACATAGTATTGAAAAGGACCATAATAAAATTTGGTGAATATAGACAGAGGTAAAAAAAAATTATACAGGGTGTCTCATAATTAGCTGCCAACCCTGAACAGGCCGATTCTATGATCAAAACTAAGTAAAAAAGTTCATATGAACATGGGTCCGGAAATGCTTCCTAAGGACACAGGGACCCATTGAAGAGGGAGGAATGGAAATTATTTTTTTGCAATATCTCTCAATCGCGTTGTGATAAATGAATGAAATTTGGTATACACAGCTAAATTTTGATGAGCAATTTGATGGACTAATCCATTTATTTCCACAAGGTCCATTGGGGTGGGTACGGGGGGGCCCTTGGTACTTGTACGTGTGTAACTTTTTCATCTTTGACTTTTTAACAAATTGGACAGCAAATTCCGTTTTCCCGAACTGTTTTACGTTAAAAAGGTACTCTTGTTTCATATCGTTATCTTTAACGGTTTCTGAGAAAATTGCTCTTGAATTAATCCCACTTTGGTCAATTTCTAAGTTTTAAAAACTTTCGCTGAGACTGGCGCCCACATCTGAGTAGTTGAAGATAAGTGACTGTTTATATTGACAATCTGAGTTATCTGAGTATTACACATACATAATCTTATACAATATACTTACAAAATAAATAATTACATAAAAATATATTAATAAAGTAATAAGTATGTATGAAACAGTGCACCATAGACGCATAAAAAAATTGGCGAAAACCAGAAGACTCAATTTATGTTTGATTTAATCTTCATACTGATTGCATGTAACTTACGATACTTGATATACATAGTAAATAACAAAACATTTCATTCCTACTGAAATAAATACTACCTCGAGTGGAAATTACAATGTCGAACCAGTTTCAAAGTAGATTATTTAATTTTACATCAGTAGATATCGTTCTCTTCAGATTATACCGTCGCGAATAAGGGTAGAAACATACCTGATGATGCGATCTATAACGGATCCCTTCCAGATTGTGGAACCGATGACAACGATGCGTAAAACAATTTACGTGTTTCACAATGATACAATGACATAAATCTTATAATCACTGTTCACTTTATTTTATGTTGATGATCCGCACCACACGCCTTTGGTGCTCGGCCAATTATGACAGCTCTAATTATCACGGTAGAGCTGGAATGATCTATTTGATTATCACTTTTTTGTTAATAAAAATTAAAGGTAATAAATAAATAAAACTAAATTTAAAAGATGAAGTAGGTAGTTTCTTGCTATTGCAAAAAACTATTACAATAAGTTCAGAGCTTTTTCTGACATGGCCAGGTTATTAGTTTAGGTTTAGGTTTCTGCACGGTTATTACTTCATACAGCAGTCCCATAACGTTTTTGCAGATTGGAGGATGGTTGTGCTCTTCAATACTTATCCGGGCAACCCTGCCAAAGGTTTTTAGCCTTGCTTTGCACTTGGTTTTGTAGTAGGAGACGCACTTCCAGTACGTCAGGTTATGTTTCTTCAAGTTAATCTCGTATTCGTAATTGTTTAAAACAACTTTCGAATTACCCTTCCCAGTCGGAGCGAAATATATTATACCTGAAAATAATCAGATTAGTGTTATCTACTGCAAGGTTAAATACATTTTACTTACAGCTAATAAGTCAAACAGAAAATTCCTATAATATAAAATATCTATAACTAGTCAACAACTATCCTTGCTACGCTACTTCTATAGATTTTCCTTTCCAAAGACGATCAGGCTGTCTCCAACTATAGGGTTGGACCTAGCTCAGCAGCGAATGGGGGTGATATAACTTAAAACTATTTATTTTAAGGCGCCACCCGTTTTACAACCAGATGGACAGTTTACAAGAATGCTGGAGAGACGCCGACACCTTACAGTACGAAAAAATTTGGAAAAAGGCCCTGAGAAAGTAAACTACTCAAACGGTAACTTTAATTCAAATAAATGGCCGGTGCCTAAACTATCTGAGGCTACAATCGCTTAATCAATCTAATTGGAAATATTGGCCGGTTATGTACCTTATAGATAAGTTTGACCAAATAGCCCAAACAATAACTGACAATGATAACCATCTCCGATAGCGCTATTGGTTCGGTGTACAAAATTCCAAAGAAATAAAATACGTAAAACTTACCTTATAATCCAAATTAAGTGTTTATTCCTAGAAATATTATTTACATTTTCATTAGATTGTAGGGAAACAATACTATTTGTTAAGTAAAGTGTAAGCGAATAAAGGCCATTTAAACAGCAACAGGGCAAGTATCGGTGAGCTCAGCGTAAACAAAGTATGAATACTTACTATTAAAAGTCTTGTAAGTGAACCTAAAGCTCGTTAAGGATTGCAGTTACCGAAGTAATGTAAATTTATAACAAAAAAACAGGGAAAAGGTTAGCAAGAGCTGTAAATAGACAATATATCTATGTGGTAGTGATGATGCCAGCATCACAGGTCTAACAAGGTAAGTAAAGTAATTACATGGTAGCGGAATGGAATAAGCAAAATAGGCGGAGATAATTGCTAGAGTGGAAGATAAATTTCCTAATAAAAGTCTAAAATATAATTAGGTACTATGTCCTACTAAGGTCGGCGAGGTACGATATTAGAGAAAGTATAGGCCCTAGAGCTTATGGAAAACAATTTTGAAAAATAAATCGGCTGCAATCCAGAGCCTTATGCAGGTATTCTCTTCATGACGGTTTTCTCTTTTATAAAAATAATATTAAACTCTATTGTTTATCGCCACGGTAGCGCAGTCGGTCGAGAGTGCGGTGGCAGGCATTTCTCGGCTAGGCTTCCTACTCTGGTCCGGGTTCGATCCCCGGTGTCGGCACTGGCAATGTCGATGGATAATGGGTGTTTGTCCGCGTTTTTTCAAGTGTAGCCCCCTTCCGTACAAGCCTTTGGCTTTTGGATTTGGGGGTTGTCTCATTTCTGTGGTGTGTTTTATGTTTTATGTTTTTATTGTGCAAAGACATATTAAACTTTATCCATAATGAACGTAAACGACATGGATTACAGTTATCTAAAGTCTTCATTCTCGCTGCTTCAGGTTATAATTATGCAGATGAGGACGACGAATGAATATGAAAATTATTAAATAATTGCGTTTTTGCTTTTTTTCGTGTAAATACAAATTTGTTCCAAATATGTTACCAAAACCTTCTATCTTCCCCTCGAATTAAGAGTAGTACGATTTCCTTTGAACTAGGAGGCACGTTGACCATATATGGACCTTGGACATACCAGGTAATCATAAAATAATTGATTTTAGAGGTATATGAAGTTGATAGTAGAGCATAAGTGCGCAGTTATAATAACGTTATTAACTTTTTTAGCGGAAAGTCAAGAAAATGCTTAGCTATCGAGTTATAGTTAAAAAACTGAAAAAAGAGCTAAAAATTTGAGATTTTTTGCAATTTTCTTTGTGAAGTCGACGCCTGGCGAGGTGGCAAACCTCAGATTCCGATTCAGCACCTCAAAAAACATATAGAACTGGTGAGAAAAAACTTCTACACTTTTTTCCTGGAAACGCCGTTTCGGAACCTTGAATGACTGAACTACTTGAGGATTTCTACATACAGGGTCGGAAAGTCCCCATGGTTCATCGGCCGTTACGTGAGAGCGATAAAGTAAGTCATAGAAATCCGTGCGATAGAGAAGGATGGCTATAATGAAGGCGACTCATAGTCACCGCCCGTTTCGCCCTTCCACGTGCTAAATAACATGCTTCCAAACGACGACCGTCGAAATTATGTCATCAAAAATACCATCATTGTTATTTAATGCCGGAATCTTTCTACATGATAGGGGTGTAATGATTGTTCCCGTAGTACAATCCACACGGTACTGTTAGGGGCACTTGCTCCTCTTCCAATGTAGCGAGTACTGCGCCTCGGATCTTCCTCAATGAGGTTTATGATGCTTTCTTCGTTGTCGAAAACAGGTTACGGCCTTCATATGTATGGTATCCTGTAACCTTTGAACTGCCTTTTGCCCGGTAACAGACCACATACAAACGACAAGCCCCATTTAAATTGTGCCGACATTTGCTTTAAATTACCACCATATATGCTAGTTCTTGATCAGAAAACATTCTATATGTCGGCTAAGTAAACTGCAACACACAACGCACGTGCACAAGATGCACAGAGTCGACTTACATTTATGGTTAATTTTCTCGAAAACAGATGGATTTCGACCATCTGTTGCTTAATAAGTGTTACTCATTTTCGTGTTCTTTATCTCCCTTTTCAAAGAACGCACCTATTTCAGAAACACCCTGTACACATCGATTTTTCAAATATTAAAAGCTAAGGTAGCATACACAATTATATTATATATATAAAAGGATAAACATTCCACAAAAATAATGTACATAAATTACAATTACATTAAAAAAAAAGCAAGTGTAGATGAAGCTAATAACAGTCTGTGTAACGAAACACCAAAAAGACGATTATTATAATTCTGAAAAATGGTGCCAGTTTACAATATATGTCATATACAAATGAAGCAGACTTAGAAACACATTTTTTTGGTAAATAAATAAAAAAGCATACACTTTCTTGTTGTACTGCTTCAGATGAAATGAAATTGTAGAAAAAATCAGCAATTTATTGTTTAATAAAATTGTATTTATCTAGAAAATAATACAAAAACTTAATATATAACACTCTTTACGTTAAGATTATATCTTGACATTCATGTGATGCAAAACCTAAACACGCTCATTTGTGATACAGAATTTAAAGACTAAAAATAGTTAAAGTAAGTACAAACTCGTATTTACATAAAACTGAAACTTGTACTGTGTTTCCTTGAAACAAATACACAAATGTCTTTACATTTATTTTTTTTTTGTATCTATATCTGCAACAAATTTTGTAATGTCCCTAAATAAAGATACAAATAAAGAGAAGAAAATAACAATTTTTCAATATACAGACAGTAAAGGCGATTTTTAACTGTTTTTAAGCACATCTCTCGAGGAAACTTAATGAATGCTTTCTTATAAACAGACTAAGAAGATCAAACTTTGTCTACTTTTTAACCCTGTCAATGATAGTAACAAATTTGAAGGGCAAAGTTCGCAAATCGCGGCCTAAAGCATTGGGAATGTGATTGTGAATGTCCGTGATTTTCGCTATGTTCTGTGTGGTGGTAACCCTGGCCTTACACCTAGTTTTCCGATAGGAAGTGCATATCCAAACAGTTCTATCGGACAGTTTGTTGTTTATAGTGTACGAGTTTTCATTGAGGATAATGTAGGCAGATCCTCTAGTCTTCGATTGCTGGAAGTAAATTTTACCTGAAAAATAAATTATATAAGCACATACAAGAAAAATTAGGTTTGTTATTAACGAAATAGAGCAGTTAATACAATTCGTTACTTTAAGTAATTCACACTTTAATAAAGGACACTTCACTTAAACCACACATTTTGCTGTATGAATGTCATGAAAGTTACGTGTACATAAATCGATTTGTTTTATTTGTTGGACTTAAAAATTTTCATTATTGTTCATGGCAACTATGATTAAATTAAATTAATTGAAAAATTAGGATTGTTCATCCTTTAATAAAATCGTGCGAGCTAAGTATCCTAAAAAGTTTAATTCATAATTTTATGATCTATTCAAATAATGTAAAAGATTGTCTACGAAAATTTGAGGAACTTGTTGCAACAGAGCATATCGACGTATTCATTCCAAATTAGATAAGTTTTGTAACAGAAAGGAAATGGAAGGAATAGATAGAGTCAAGTTTTAAGTTTTAGAATATTTTGGAAGATATTCAATGTATTCCAGATTCTCTTTATAATCTTAAATGGTAACTATGTAATTTATCCATATAACTGTCTTTCCTAGACTACAACTTCCAATAAAGAAAATAAGAAAACACTTTTAAAACATGTTTCATAAATGTATTAATTTACACTTAAAATGGATTAAATTCGTTCAATATTTATAGAAAACACTAACAGCTTGATTAGATAATTTACTTAGATCGAATTCTAAACTGTTTGGTTTGTGATTATGGACATCTTTAACTACAGCCATGTTTTTCTTTGTCACAACCCTAGCTCTGCATTTAGTTTTTCGATACGAGGTACATATCCAGTCGGTTTGGCCTTGCTGTTTAGAGTTGATCGAATACGAATTCCTGTTTAAGATAATGTTTACGGATCGTTTGTTTCTTGAAGGGCAGAAGTATACTGTGCCTAAAAACAAAACAGAAAAAGGAAATACTTAACTTGTAGCTAAATAAAACAAAAAGTTACAGGTAGATAGTATGATTTTTTTTCTAAATTTATCAAATTAACGCGTAGTAAATCGATGTTTCACTTTTAAAACACCAAACTCAAACAAGTAAAAAGTGCTACCTATAGTTCAAATAATTTTTTTTAAAATGATGATCCCAAAGTCAATAGATAGTTCACCTTTAGACAAGGTGCTTTCCAAAGTAAACAGGACTTTTCAAAAATAGATATTCCTGTTAAGGCCATCTATTGACAATTACATGCGTTGGAAAGGCAGATCCTTCACTGATGTATTGTCAAAATTTCATGACATTTTGGACGAATGGAAGCAGAGTTATTGAGTCTGAAGTGACAGTGTGTTTGTGTCGTCGGTATAAAAATGACCATTGGACAAAGAGCAGAGCTAATAACTTTTGTTTTAACTTTGTAAAACTTTTACCGATTTCAGTTGATGAACCAAGTTTATGGTGATGATTGTTTACTCCATGGCAGAATTCATGAGTGGTATACGAGGTTTAGAAACGGTCGTGAGGACCATGCTGGTCAACCGAAATCTGTGAACACCGCAGATTCCATCAAATCTGCGTCAAATCATGAAAAAATCAGCTAAAATTTTCATTGAAATTTATGAAATTGGATATTAACATCTCAAATACATCAATTTATCGCATTTTAGGGCGTCCTTTAGGGGACTGTATCTCCGTAGGGGGTTCTCTAGGGAAAATTTTTATAGGAACCTGTCATGATATTTTAACGTCCCCTGCAAAAATCTGAGAGATTGACCACATATTCTGAGACGCTCTGTATTTTGGACATTACTTTGCTGAATTTTCATTATCCCTTAGACGTTGGTCAACTCGTTGAAATGTCTTCTAGTTTGGCAGAGCACGATTAGGAAGTCTGTCATGATATAACCTTCTAGCTTGTAAAGCATTGCAAGACACAAGACCATGCATGAGATGCATATCTGCATACTCAATAAACGTGTATTCCATATTTCGAATAAATTCACAATTAAATTCACTACGAAATCCAAAAGTCGGTAAATTAATAACGAAGTAAAGGATCAATGTATCAGCGATGTCACTTTGTTGTCGAGAAAAAAATAGAAGTCATGGCCCTTTTTATTAAAAATAAAACATGAATTCGTTTATTATTGTTTATTATTATTTTTTTCGTAAACGGTTCATTCTATCGACAATAAACAAGAATACCTTTGTTGTCTAAGGTTGAAGCTATCCAGATTTATTATTTTAAAGTCTTTATCATACAGGATGTTAAAAATGTAGGCATTAAGTTGTAAAGCTTAGCCCGCCCCTGGTAAACTAAAAAAGCTTAATATGTTTCAAGGACACTATTTTAAGAGGCCCTTACTAGGGTCAATCACATAATTTTTTTATTAAATATATTAAGAAATTTAAAAGTTATTCAAGAAAAACCGATTTCCAGTGGCGTCCTTCAGGGACACATGTCCGTAGGGAGGGCCTGTACGAAAAAATGTTATAGGAACTTGTTATCTTATTTTTTCATGTTCTATCTGCACCCGAGAGATTTCTCACATTTTCCCGGACATCCTGTATATACGCATAAGGTCTACGTAGAAAGATCTAATTTGCACAAACGCGGTGGTCAGTCCCTAAATCCTAAATTATCCACCAAATTACGTAAAACATAAACTTTCTGCGTTATGGAATAGTATATATTTTTTAAAAGATGTACAAGATATTTTATAAGATATAAGAAATAATAAGACATTGTTAAGGTTGTTTCTACAGAGCATTTATGAATGTTTACAAGCCACGTGACAGCCGAGCTTAGGCAACCCAACATTGCACACTATACTGATAACGAATATTCCCTAAACCCTAGCGTCATCTGTATTAATGATTCGTTTACAATGAACAATGACAAACCGTTACAACTACGCTCGAGATAATGCGATCCCTGATAGGATGAATAGTATCTCGCAAAAAATTACACCAATCACAGCTGGTAAAACAAAACGTTGTGTTTTAATGTAGATAACCTTGCTCTTACTGTTTTAATAATAATTTTTAATTTAACTGAAATTTAATGGTCAACAAAAAGGAAATAAAATTACTGTTCCAAACAAAGTTACTGGTCACGTGGCTTGAAAGCATTTGTGAAGGTTCTGTATTACTATCTATTAAACGACGATTTTACGTCAACCACTAATATGAAGTTGTCCTAGAAGTCGTTTTGTAAATTCTGATTCTTTGATGGCACAACTTGCTCAAGTCGCAATCTTTAGCGTTGGGCTCGTGATTGTGGGAACCAGAAAGTTTCGCTACGTTCCCAGTGGTTGTCACTCTCGCCTTACATCTCGTTTTCCTGTAGGAATAACATATCCAGAAGGTCTTGTTTTGCAGCCTCCTATTAATTCCGTACTCGTTAAAGTCTACAATGATTTTTGGAAAGTTGCTCTTGGACTTGTTAAAGTAAATAATTCCTAGAATAAATAAACGTGTGTTACGTAAGCGGCAAAGTGTTGAACACACAATGGGGATAATAATTAATATTTGGAAGAAATATACTTATTTGTTGCAAGAATTTTGCTACAAACTTGTTAGAATGTAAAATTCCTGTAAAAATAGCCAAGTATTATTTATGGTTTTTAATTTTTACTTCTCAGTACATACATACAATTTGTTTTAAATAATATACACCGTGTCCACCTAGTGCGCGTAAGGCCTATATCTAGGTTAATAAAACATATAACTTAATATTTTTTTCTACAGCTGCACAAAATGAAAATATATTTGCATATACAGGGTGTTCAGTTTTTCCTGGGCAGGTACCAACTTAATTTTTTTAAACGGAAACCTATATTTTTTATGGCATTATCGAATTCTACTTGAAAAATTAACGGGACTTTGAATTAATAATAATCGACTTTTCATTTTTGTCTTATGTTTCGTCACTTCTAGTAGTTGACATAATTATGATTGTACTACAGGAACTGTAAAGTGAAGATGGCTCTTTCAAAAAACGTATCAAAAGTTGACCTGCGATATACAGGGGGCAAAAAAAAACGTGCCACACCTGATAATTTAAAATTTGAAAAACTCGACTTTTTCAAATAGAACACCCTGTGTTTTATGATTTCATTAGATGCCTTTCTGTAGACCCTACAACTTTTTAATAGCTTTCTCTATACGTAAGTTGCGTAGTTTTTGCAAAAAAAACATTTTTATGTAAAATACCGAATTTGCGCCCGTTTCTTTGGCTGTAATGTGATTACTTTATTGTTATTATACTTTTCCTATTACCTATTTATCTTTCAGATTAGAGAACACCTAAACACGTATATCCAAACCAGTGGTTAGGTCGTGGTGGTCCAGTTCCTTGACCCGCACGTTCGCCTGACTTAAATAGTCTGGACTTTTTCTTGTGGGGTTATATCAAGGAGCGAGTATACGAAGTACCACCAACGGATATTCAAGACTTAAAAGAAAAGGTTCAAAACGAGTTTCTAATTATAACGCCTCAAATGTTAAGAAATGTTCACATTCATTTTCATCGTAGATTAATGCTTTGTGTAGAAAACAACGGTGGATAGTTTAAACATTTATTTTAAGTTAGCTTGCGACTATGAGTATTCTTTTTTCAAAATTCTATTCATCCAAATGTTTTAATCTCCAATTTCACTGATAACTTTCCTAACTACGGTAACAGTGCTTGATTTTCAATATGATATGGATGAAACTTCTTGTTCAATATTTTATTTGTCAAGCTTTTGAAAACTCCAGGGTTACTACTAATTTCCTGGCACTAATATTTGGATTGTCAACAGCAGATGCCACAACTTTAAACTAAATATTATCGTTGTTACTTTCATGTCTCCTGGTAGTTTTCTCATAATTCGCATTTTCAAAACAGTGGGAACCTCTGTAAATATGGATTATTTGCTTTGTAGATACGTGCTGCTATCAAACATTTCCCATATTTTGCTAACTCTTAATCACTTGTAGCGATTTTATGGTTTTTTGATTTTATTTACAAATAAACGGTAACTTTCCATAAAGACTTATTTATTAAACGCATATATCTAAATTTTTCAGTTATTAATTTTTATTTTAAATAGTGTAGCTAGACAACTAATAAATTTAATAAAAATAAATACCCTTACAATATTTTTCCCCGACAAAGGAACGGGCGCAAATCTGGTATTTTACATACAAATGTTTTTTTTGCAAAAACTAAGCAACTTAGGTATAGGGAAAGCTATTAAAAAATTGTAGGGCCTACAGAAAGGCATCTAATGAAATCATAAAACACAGGGTGTTCTATTTTAAAAAGTCGACATATTTCAAATTTTAAATTATCAGGTTTGGCACGATTTTTTTTGCCCCCTATATATCGCAGGTCAACTTTTGATACGTTTTTTTGAAAGATCTATCTTCACTCTACAGTTCCTGAAAAAAAATAATTTCATAGGGATCATAACACAAAGTCCCGTTAATTTTTCACGTAGAATTCGATAATGCCATAAAAAATATAGGTTTCCATTTAAAAAAATTAAGTTGGTACTTGCCCAGGAAAAACTGAACACCCTGTATATGCAAATATATTTTCATTTTGTGCAGCCCGGGAAAGCAGGCAACTCTGTAGAAAAAAAAATTAAGTTATATCTTTTATTAACCTAGATATTGGACTTACGCGCACTAGGTGGACACGGTGTATTGACGTAGATCAAGGGTCGGCAACTGGCGGACCGCGGTCCAGATCCGGACCGCGGAAGGTAAAATACTGGACCGCCAAAAATTTTTTGAAAGTATAAATTACTCAAATAAATTATTTAAAAAATGTTTTTTACGTTTAAGTGCCAATCTNTCTGTTTGGAAATGAAAGAGAGTAATAAAACCCCGAGATAAGAACCGGCCATGGGCGTGGTAATATTTCGTTTCAGGTAATTATCGGGTAACACTAATGCTAACAAAAATGACAGGGACTGGAAAATCGACTATTTACAGACTTTTAAAGGAAACAAAAAATGAAAAAGATACTGTAAATCCCACAAAATCATCTACAGGGAGGTCAAAAGTCGTTATAGATCAAGGGTCGGCAACTGGCGGACCGCGGTCCAGATCCGGACCGCGGAAGGTAAAATACTGGACCGCCAAAAATTTTTTTAAAATATAAATTACTCAAATAAATTTTTATAAAATATTTTTTTTACGTTTGAGTGCCACTCTTATCATTTTTTCTAGTATTTTACAATTGTGTGTGTTTTGAGTTCTTAATGCAAATGAAAATAAAAAATTAGTAAGAAATATGAATTTTTTTCTGGACCTCGTTAAAAAATTTCAAAAGTATCCGGACCCCACCTAAAATTACTTGCCGACCCCTGACGTAGATTGTACAATATTTTAGGCACATCTATTTGTTCACTAAAAAAAATCACTGACGTACAAAATAACGACGATGTATCAGCAGACATTGTATTTTTTATTTTAATACTAATCCGAATAAGGTTAATTTAAAAGGGTAGATACTTTTATCACAGTTTTCTTTAGATTTTACGGTTTCCGAAGAAAATTCAAAGAAGGTTCTATGTTAATTTTCGTCACTATAATTTCATATTATTTGCTTATAAAAATACTAAACGTATTCATTTGAATTTTATTAGTGAAAATATAATAAGGTCAACAAATATTATGAGTATAAAAGAATTGTACATAAATTTATAACAACAAAATTTAAGAACAGAACATAAGTTTTAGGAAAAAACTAAATCTGAATTAAATTACAAAAAATTCAAAATATAACGGTAACAATTAATAAAAATAAGTATTAGTAATAACTTGAGAGATTTCATGTGGAAAAAGAAGTCAGTGAGTCTTAAAATTTACAGATCATATACAGAGTAATTCGTATAATATTCTACTTCTTTATCTTTTTTCCATTTTATCTGGAAAAAATGCTAAAGGCTAAAGTTGTAGGAAATTCTGTTAAGATATCAGAGAAATACTAAGTATATGAACAATTGATTGTTGCGTTTTGAAAATATGTATAAACGAAACTTCTGTTTTTTAAATGGAATATTTGTCGGACTATGGACTATATTTTCAGGCTAGCTTCTTTGGATGAAAATAAGATGAATTAAATCAACTTTCCATCTTGCTTCTTTAAGAAGTTATAGGCCCGAGAAAATAGTTTTTTATTTAACTTCTTCGGGATTTATTATTTGAGTAATTTTACTCAAATTTTGGAAAAGCAGTTTTTTTGTGTTATAAACACGAATATCTTCTTGTTTTTGCGTTTCTGTTTCTGTAAAACGGTGCCTTTGAGTGACATGCAACAAGAATACTTTTTTAAAGCAAATCGAATGATGTTTTAAAATAACTATAGTCCAGGCGATAGAACATTCGAGGCGTTTGTATTTGAAGTCATCTATTTTGTTGTACAGAAAAATCCCAAATATTATGTAGAATAAGAATCCTAGTTTCTCTATTCCAAAAAACCATTGATAAATTCAGGGGAACAACAAACATACAAAAAGAACGAAAAATTACCCTTTTTCGACATATTTTTCCCTGTAACATTGAAAGTAAGCCCTAAATAAAAAAAGTCATTCTTTATTTTTTGTTTATTTGACGATTTTCTATAAAGTTACGACAACTGCGAATCAAAAAATTTGAATTTTGCATTAACAATGGGCGAAAAATAATAGAAAATCATATATACAGGATGGTCCGAATTTTATGCAGGAAACTTCGAGGGTAGATAGATCTCTTTAAAATAATATGTGTTTGCCCTATAAACATAGGTATGGAACGGCCCATACATAAAATTCGGACCACCCTGTATATATTTGGAGCAATTTTTAAAATAAGTAAATATTTATAAATATTGATGAAACTTTCTGAACAAATCGTAAAACATATGACAATTCTACCCTAAAAATTTTGCAACGGTCGATTGCGTAGTTTTCGATTGACTACAGTGAAGAGATATTGTTTCTAACTTGCTTAAATTTTCTAAAACCCTCGTCAAAAGACTGCATTAAATTCACTAAAAATTGAATATAAAAATGCCCCTCTTAGATAAAATATGTGTGCGTTTCGGTATGTTTCTAGTTATAATTTTTTATTTTATTTTCATTCAAGGAAAAATCATGAAAAATACAGGGTGTCCCTGAAAAGGATGGACCACATATTCCTTGAATGAAAATAAGACTATTTAGCCTAATTTACCTATATACAAAGGTGCACGCCTACTGAGATATAGCCTTCTAAATATAGAATAGATAACTAATTTTTTCAAATAATTTGAAAACTAGTTTTCTTAGAAACTCCAAATTTGGTACACCTATTTTTTTATATAAGCGCAACGTAAATAAAAATTTAGGTGATAATACATATACAGGATGTTATCTTTCTAGTGCCTGTGCGCAACTGGCTATCCAGTAATTTTTTTGTGTGTACGAAAATGACGCCAGAATTTATATCTTTAAAAATAAGCATTATTTTAAATTTTTTTTTGCTCCTACAAAATTTTGATATCGTTTATATATTTCGAATAAAATTGGCATTTTTTATACATTAAATATAGGCAAAAATTTCGATTTGTAAAAAATAATTTGTAACTGCAGCCTCAAAACAGGGAATAATAATGAAAAAACATCACATTAAAAAAAATAACTACACATTTTTAGTCTTACAATTATCAATCAATAAAATACACTAATATTTTAAATAAACAATATCAACTAATAATGTAAGAAAGTCAACATTAACATTTTAAATAAAACTAAATTGATATTTGTAATCATATTAAAATATTGTAGTAAATGCTCAAAGTGACTTCCTTTCTTTTAAACGCAAGCTTATTTGAAAATTAAATTGAATTTTATCCAATAATTGTACATTAACTCTCATACCATTAATTTCATGTTTTATTCTTTCCCATTATTCGTTTTCTGTATTTACTGAAAAGTTATAAACTGTTGTCCTCAACGCTATCCAAAGGAAATAATTACATGGGTTTACATCCGGAGACCGAGGTGGCCATTTTAAAGGAGCATTATTTCCTCTACGGATCCACATGTTAGGATAGTAACCTTTTAATTATTGTTATGAATTTGTTTCTTTGTTATATGGCACCTCGTACTGTTCTAATTATCTTAAACTGATTTTATATTATTTAATGTGTAAAAAATGCCAATTTTACTCGAAATCCATAAACGGTATCAAAATTTTGTAAGAGGCAAAAAATCTTCTATAAAATAGTGCTTATTTTTAAAAATAGAAATTCTGTCGTCATTGCCGTACACATTAAAATGTTATGGGATAGCCAGTGGCGCACAGGCACTACAAAGAAAACATCCTGTATATGTATTCTCACCAAATTCTATATGTACATTGCCCATATATAAAAAAATATGTATACCAAATTTGAAGTTTCTACGAAAAACAGTTTTCAAATTATTTGAAAAAAACTAGGTTGTCTGTTCTATATTTAGAAGGCGTGCATTTTTGTATATAGGTAAGTTAGGCTAAATAGTCTTATTTTCATCCAAGGAACCTGTAGTGAAGCGTTGTCCATCCATTTTAGGGACACCCTGTATATAAAACCCCTCAAGTGCGACTTGTTTTAAGATTTTTTATTTCTAAACCATCACATACATGAAAAATTAGTTTCTAAACTTTGTCTCTCAATCATCAACATCGGACGAAGTAATCAGGGTAACCACTTTTCGTTTCAGATTCAGTAAGCTCTCCTCGGTAGTGTCAGGTTCATGGTTGTGATGACGAGTTAGTTTTGCCTGATTCTCAAAAGTTGCTACTCTAGCGGTACAGCCTTTCTTGGCGTAGAATTTGCACAGCCAGAAGGTTTTGTTCTTATAGCGCCTATTTATTCCGTAACTGTATCCGTTGAGGACAATCCTGGGTTTGTTTATCTTACTAACGTCGATGTATATGATCCCTAAAACAACCTTAAACTAATATTTATCTGCAAAGAAAAAAAATTACACAACAAAGAAACACTTTGTATATTAAATACTACATTTGACATCTGCATCTTGGGAAAACGAATTTTGAAGAATTGTTACGAATATAGATTATATTTTATTTTATTTATTATTTTTTTAAATATATTTGGCGAATTCTAAAATATTTCACACTTTCTGAAATTCAAATGATATATTTTGAAACACAGGGTGTTAACTAACAAATGTTACCATACTTCATGGGTATAATCTACAAGGTGTTTTTTATTTCTTGTTTTCTCCTTAACGCAGAACCGAGTTAACCGATTTAAGCAAAATTTGCTGTTGCTTAGTTTCTCTTCATGAAGTTTGCAGTGATTATGTTCCTACTAGGTTATATCATACAGGGAGTTCATTTTACCACAACCCTTTGCGAATATTCTTCTGTAACTTTTTTGTTCGTTTAATTTTTTACACGTAACTATCAGAAGTAGATTCGCAAAATGTTAATTTGTGTTGTTGTGGATACGTAGTTATTTCCAAAAAATTTGGGGTATCAATAGACGAAATTATGCTCGGTTATGAAGATATTACAGAAGATATGTATTAACACAAATATTTTCTGTAATATCTTCATAACCGAGCATAATTTCGACTTTTGATAGGTATACATTTTTTGTGTAGAATAAAATTATCTACCTATTTCTGATAGTCGTGTGTAAAAATTTGAACGTACAAAAAAGTTACATAACAATGTTTACAAAGAGAAACAAAGCAACAACAAATTTTGCTCAAATATGGGTTCTGAGTTAAGGAGAAAACAAGAAATAAAAAAAAATGTTTGCAACATTTTTCCCTTAAGCAAGTTTGGTTAAATCGACACCATTTGGGTTCTAGATTATACCCTTGAAATATGATACATTCGTTAGGTGACACCCTGTATAAATGACTCATCTGAAATACAACTGGCGCTTTCTGAAATCAAGCAGAGGCATTTAGAAAAAAAGAACGGTAAAGGATCTTTATAGGACAGGTTATTTTGCAAATAGTTACTATTCGGATATTACAATTTATTATATTCACTGTAATTAGAAAAATAAATCATTTCCAAATTAACTGATTTAAGACCCTCACCAAATAAGTATCTAACCATTTACAAAGAATTCAAATAATATTTTTAGAATTAGTACAAAGCAAAACTAAACACTAAAAACATTTTGGTTTGTTTGCATATAACCTTTCGTCAGCAACAACGTAGTAGCAGCAAAACAAATCATATTCTATTCTAAATATTTACTAATTGCCACTTTTAAACAAGCTACTGTATTTAACCCTTGAGACATTATTATATTTTATTTGAACAACTTGGAACTGTAAACCATTAGTATTTTCTTTAGATGCGTTGGGTTCGTGGTTGTGTTCCTTGTTTATTATCAGTAATCCTCGAGAACTGACTGCAGTACATTTACATCCAGATTTGTTGTAAGAGATACACCTCCAAACGGTACTGCCTAACCGTTTTTTGTTTACCGAGTAAGTGTTGCCGTTCACGATCATCTTGGGACAGTTAAAACGACCTGTTCTGAAATAGAGTTTGCCTAAAAAACAAATAGTGTTAACCAAATGAAGATTACTTAAATATTAAATATGTGCATGGGTAAAGCTTGGACCACTTTCTTCAGTACAACGTATTATACAAGGTGCATTTAAATGAAAGGCCACGAATGATATCAGAGATTCCTTAGGTGAAAATAAGTTGATTTAACCTAACGTACTTATATCACAACTCGCATAATAAAAAAGATACATGTCAAAGTGAGAAATAAAACATGGTTTTTACTTAATAATTTCTAAAGTTTTTGTCAGACACGTTTCAAATAATTCAAAATATACACGGTATTCTGAAAAACACTAGCATAAATTCAAGGTCTGATAGAATTTCGAAAAATATTACAATTTGTTCCTATGAACCACGGGCGTATATTTTTCCGTTTTTAAGATACACGGCGTTGAAAATAATTTTTTAGAATCTAGTTTCGGCCCTATCTTCCACAAAATTCGACCGAATGAACTGAAATTTTGTTATGTGGGGTTTCTGGAGATGCCAAATGCTCTGGAGTTATTAATTTTTGGCTATATCATATAAGGCATTCAGTGCAGTACTCTGCGGGAACATTTTAGGTCTAACTATTTTGAGGTTAATCTTTTTGTCACTTGCGGTTATGGGAAATTTCATTCCAAACAAATAAGTTGCTCTTGTAAGAAGTACAAAAATTTGCTCGTTTTCGAGAAAAACTCAAAATCAAAAGTTATTCTTTTAATGGTAATGATAAAAGTAATAGTTTATTTCTGGAAAAGTTTAACACATACTGAATACAAATGAAAAAAAGAAAAACAACTAATTATTACTAATAGAATATTAAAATTTAAGGAAAATAAAATCAGAATAAGTGTTCGAAATGTCTTCCATATTCATAAATAGACCAGGGTCGATAATTTTTGAAACCAAAAAAAATTAAAGTAGGATGAAACCCATTGGAAAAGAAAGAGAATATAACAGAAATAAAAGGAAAAATAATTTACGGGCGATCTGAGGTCGGGAAGGGGTAGGGGGTGAGTTTTTAAGGGTAAAAAACGGTTTCCCTTGATTTCCAGAAAAACTACAAGTCTTATGGAAAAAAGTTAAATGACAAAGTTGTAGGTAATAAAAATATCTAAGTTCCCAAGTACCACACACGGACATATTTGCTCATTGTTATAATTTTCTGATACCCACTAAGGGCTTCTGAAATACCATAGCAATTATATTTTCCTCTTTTTCAGCAGTCCTTGTAGTTCTTGGTCGTCCTGAATTAACTTTTTTGGATTAAACGAGCTTGTCTCCCGGCATCGCATTTCAATGGTTAAAAATGTATTTCTATTTGGTAATCTGCGACTAGAAAATTTTTCCGAATATCGCCTTACAGCAGCAAAACTGTTCCCTAAACATTCTCCTAAAGTCAGCAACATATCGGTATATCCCAAGCTTGAATAATTATTACCGTTATTCATACTGTAGTAAGTAGAAATTTCTTATTATACGAATTAAAATACGTATTCTGATAATTCACATAACACGTTCATTTGACACATTTGACACAAGCCTACTTGAAATAAAAAACGCCAATTTGGGATATTAGCTGCTTGACTTTCGCGCGCTATGCCTGGTTTTCCTCGAAAACGGACAAATTTTGGCACTTCTTAAAAGAGCACGTTTTTTGTTTAAAATAAAATTTGCTATAACAGCAAGGTACAAAAGGGGCAAAAAGATTAATATCAAAAAAGTTAGGACTTAAAATGTTCCCGCGGAGTACTGCACTGAACGCCCTGTATGATATAGCCAAAAATTAATAACTCTAGAACATTTAGCATGCCCAGAAACCCCACATAACAAAATTTCAGTTCATTCGGTCGAATTTTGTGGAAGATAGGACCGAAACCAAATTCTAACAAATTATTTCCAACACCCTGTGTCTTGAAAACGGAAAAAGATACGCCCATGGTTCATAGGAACAAATTAAAATATTTTTTGAAATTCTATCAATCTATGAATGTATGCTAGTGTTTTTCAGAACACCCTGTATAATAACAGACCGACCAGATTTTAACCCAACAGCACGAATATGCTTTGCCAAAGGATTTTGGTGCGCTGAATTCGAATCCGAGATCCAAACTTCTCAATTGCCTCTGATTTCCTATTCTAACCCAAGTGTCAAAATCACAATTTTTTTGACATATTTGCGGTTATGTCACCTGGATTTATCCTGATATCATTTTTCGTTTTTGAGAAATCGCATGTTGAAATTTACTAGTTTGACTTATTTCTCGAGTTTTAGGGTTTGGAGTTTATGGATTAAGGATTTATGGGCTTATACCTAGGTTTCTGGTTTTGGACTTAGGGTTTATGAGTTCGGCAGCCTAGAAAATGTAGGCATACACAACCCACTCGACTTTGTATGAAAATTGACACTTCAACCTCCATAAAAGGGTGTATGGGGGCGGTAAAGTGACGCTAGGGGGTAACGAGGGGGTCTAATTCATTTTTGGTCTTCTTCGTTCTTAGTGGCCCAGAAAACATAGGAATACTCACCCCACTCGACTTTGTATGAGAATTGACAAGGGGGTGTATCGGGGTTGTAAGGGGGAAATCGCTAGTTAATTTTTTTTTATGATCATATTCGGTTTCAACGACCCCAAAACCGGAGGGGTAAGGGGGTCTACCCTATCAACAACAATGAATTTTTCAGTAATTGTTGATAATTTGTTTAAATTTAAAAAAAAATGAAAAACTAATTGCACCATTCGGAAAAAATACAATTGTTTGACCCAAAACTTTATTTTTGTACAGTATTACTATAAACATAAGTCAAATAGTGAATAAATAAAATAAATAATATTTTTTTTCCCGTAGGATCGATTAGTGTACTTATTTTTTTTTAATTTTGATAAATTCATAGATATACAGTGTGTCCAAGATATTGATGGGATAGCATTAGAATCTAGGAAAGGTTTCGGATATCCGGAAGAACCCGAAATTTTGCAAAATAATTGTTTAATTTTTTTTCTGGATTTATTTGAAAAAGAATTTTATAATAAATTGCATATTTACAATGCCACTTTTTTCGCCCTATACAATGGCCTTTTGACATTTTTGCAATTCGACGTTTCGTCTTCGAGGGACCATCATCAGGTTAATTTTTTTAAATACATCGCTGCTATTTTTATGATAAAATCTAAAGTCATTTTTAATTCTGAATTAGATGATATAACTAATGTAATCTCTTAAAAAGTTTTTAGCTTGTTTTAGTTATCATTTAAAATTTTTCCTGAGTACGGCTCTGAACGCTTTCAAAATATCGATTGGATGAAGTCATAACAGTATAAAAAGTCAATATCGCACAAAATATTCAACAAATGTTTTTACTACTATTAGTAATACTAATTAGAAATAATAAAACATTTCATAAAATCATATTATTTTTTTATTAAGTACAACTTTTTAAGTTATTGATTCAAAAAAATTGTTGGATATTTTGTGCTGTATTGACTTTTATATTGTTATGACTTCCTCCAATAGATATTTTTTTTATTAATTCGACTTCGACTCGATGTTTATAGCAATACTGTACAAAAATAAAGTTTTGTGTCAAACAATGACACAATTTTCGGTTATTTAAGATACAGAAAGGTATGCTTTCATCAAGTTTCGTCAAAATTAAATTATTTTTGCGGAATTGGGAAATAAAAGACGAAAAATCAGAAAAAAAACGACTCAGAGCTTTAGTATTTTTATTAATTAAATAGATACTTTTTTTTATTATTAATAGAGACGTTTTAAGGCAGCACTTATTTATTTTATAATAAGAAATACATATTTTTATTGCCATATCATAGTTCAAAGTTCAATTTAAAAAAAAAATTAAAAACTGCGTATATGTATATAAGACCAGTTATATATTCTCGGTTTTGACTCCAAGGATTGAAAAATACAAATTCTCTGTTCCTTTCGGGCAATTTGGTTTGTGGTTATGCCCCTTTTTTATGACAACCCTATCGTTTTTCAAAGACACGCGTCCAGTGCAAGAATTTTCACGGTAAGACTTGCAACGCCAATAAACAGTCCCATCTTTGGCAGTATGGTGCTTCCTATATATGTTATTCATAAATACTATGAATTTACTATTTTTCTCAGATGTTCCAAAATACACAACACCTTCAAAAAGAAAATAAAAAGTTGGAAAATTATAATTGTTATAAATAATATAAACTAAGTGTCTTAATTAAACTAGTATCATGATAGGAAGGTAAATTACAATACTACAAATAAGAAATAAATAAAAAGCAGAGCAACCCCATTTTTTTAAGATATTTGTTTAATTATACAAAAATCATAAACAATTGGGCTAAAATTAGAAACAGGTAATATAGTCAAAAAAAATATTAAAACAATACTTATGTTGCATATGGTGATCCTTAAGTAATATGTTTCGATAATAAAGGATAACTTTTTGGATTACAGAAATTAAGATTTCTTATGAACTGAATTTTCTGAAATTGAATTGAATAAAACGGAATGGAATGCCTGTATGTAAATGTACAAAAATGTTTTGAGTGAACCAGGATACCTACGCAGAAATAATTTGAAATAACATAGTTAATTTTGTCCGTAACTACGCCAGTTAAGCTGCCCATAAATAAACAATCCATTACTGCGTTCAATTCACAGAAGTCTGGAAAACTTAGCTTAAGTTCACAGAAACCGTTTTCCTTAAAACGATATAAAGAATCACCCCCTTTATTATCCGAAGATAATTGAGGTACACCCAGTATATATAAACAAATTATGTCAGATCATAATTTAAATATTAATATAATTTTTTTTAATTGGGTATTTCTGCATTTTAAGTTTTAAGAATATCAAGAGAAATAATTTCAGACACATTAACTTGTGTTGCTTTGTTTATACTGAGACAGTGAAGAATTATTTATAAAATCAACACCTTGCCCCCCTTTTTGACAGGAATTATACAGGCTGATTCAAAATTCAGTACAAAGAATTTAGAGGCGTATTTTTGAGGTCAAAATAAACCTTTTTTCCCTATGAACGTAGTCCACAAATGCGTAGCTTTCGATATCCTGTATAGTGATTTTCTCGAAAACGGTTCTTAGTTGTATGAAAAAAATGTAAAGAGCTAAAATTCAAGATCATTGCATTATTGATTAGATGGTGAAAATAAATTTTAAAATTTTCAGCGTAAATAGTGTATAAAATTTGAAAATATGGTGTGCATTTAACTCTTCATCAGCCAAAATCTCGGAAACGGTCTGAGGGATTTCGACCAAGTATATAATTTTTGCTTAAAATTGATAGGGGAATAAACGCACTAATACGAAACGTCAATGACAGGGTAGTAAAAAAGTTAGGGCCAATTTAATTCAAGCGGGATACGGAGGGATATTCCAAGTTTTATGCTTTCATTCAAATTTGTTTGGAAATTATTCTTAAAAAATGGAACAAAATAAAAAACTTTAATATCCTATATATCGAAAACTAAACATTTGTGGGCCCACGTTTATAGGAACAAAAGTCTTATTTTGATCTCAAAAACATGTGTGGCAAAAATACCCAGTCAAACAAAAGAAGTAAAATAAAAACACAAATAATTACAACAAATATCTTAATAGTTTTTATTTTAACTTAAATACTGTGAGAATCTCTATAACCTAATATTTTCAACTCCGTTCTTACAAACAATAAAATAATGGAAAGCAAACTCGGCAAAAAATTGCATTTCTGCCACAAAATCAGCAAATTTTGTGCTACAAAAATATAAACTAATCAGATTGCTACACCTAATACTGTTTGGATCTTTTCAAGGTTACTGGTTGAGAGAGCATATGATTCACTTGTTTGTTTTTGAAAGTAGGGGGGTGGTTATGGTCGCCGATGAGGGTGGCTTGCCTTCCGAAAGTCATCACTTTAGCCTTACACCTGTCCCTCTTGTGATACTGAGTGCAGGACCACACTGTCTTGTCGGGCAATTTTCTGTACATGAGGAAGTCGTTCTCGTTTAAAATTATTTTGGGATTTTTGTGGCCTACGTCAAAATAAATTGTACCTAAAATGAGTTTATTTAGTATTTCAACAGGTAGGTACTTCAATAAGAACGCATAGTGGTGCGGATTACCAAACATATTAGGCTACGCCTCAAAAAGGATAATTAATGCAAACCTCATCGAATCTCTTTTGATAGGACAAAATAGTTTCATGTCAAGTGAGGAAGTAGCAAAATCTACTTAAATATTCAGTTACTTTTCTATAATTTTTTTACCAAAACTCCATGACAAAAGGAACTACTTACCAACGAAACTACCAAATTATTTTCTTGATTAACCGATGGCGCTTTTCTGTTTTCGCAAGAGATTTAAAGAATAGGGATAGTAAATTTTCCGTCAACAAAGAGAAATTATATAAAAGTAGATATCTATAGCGTAATAAAACAAAGATCATTACACAAAATTATGTATTTGCAGGTAAATTATTAATGTATGCAATCAAAAATACTACTATTCAAACGAAGTTGCACAAAAATTAATGGAAGCTGAAAGGGGCATAATTTCAATATTATCCAGACGATATAATTATTTCTTACATCAGTTAACAGGCTTCCAAATGGCATGTTATACATAAACTACACAAATGGCCTTACTTTTATACAAGGCGTGCAAGAAGTTTTTTCATAACACCGTTTATTTCTCTTCTCATCGCAATCCCTGTTTGCCTTTAATTTAAAGGATATTTTATAAACCAATAGTTTTTCGAGTCATTGTTTTATCTCTAGTATTAACAAACACATACATTTTTAAAGGTGTTTCGTTTCATTAATAACTACTTATCAAATAATAAATATATATGTGAGTGTTAACAACTGATCCTATTATTTTCAGAAATGAATAACATTCATTATACATGGTGTTACAAATTAGTAGGTCATGCAGTTAACTACATATTCGTTGGACTAAAATAATGGGACTTTTCTTATGCCACTTTTCATTTCGCAGCTCCATTTTCAAAATACAGGACGTCAAAATTAAAATTTAAAAAATGATTTTTAGCTCCGGAGATTGTAGTTTATTTGAAATTTAGCACTTATTTTGATCTTAAAACTTTTGGTGTAATTTAGGTTTAAAATATCAAAGCGCGAGGGAGGAGAGGGAGGTTGCAGTACCCATGGACCTCATTTTTTCTTTTTTTGAAGTACGTCTATGCTTTCCGAATATTTTTTTTTAGATAAAGCGGCTTTTATTCTATTTTTTTCACTCTTGTAAGATTTTGATCGGGACTCGATATTGTAAACTTTTTGGATACGTGACATCAATTTAGTTGACGTTAGACTTTAATTTTTGGGATTTTATGAAAAACTTTTCTTTTATGTGGTACCAATATTAATTAAACGACAGTTAAAGAACGATATATTGCAACTTTTTCAGATATGTTAGATTTAGTTCAAATAAAATATCGCTGATCATAACGATAATAATCATTCCCATTTTATGCAGTAAATTGAAATAAATAACGACTCAAATCTTTCATATAGCCCTAAAAAATAGTGTCTAATGTCGACTAAATGGATGTCGCGTATCCAAAAAAGTTACAATATCTCGTAAACGAGGCCCCAAATCAAAATCTTACAAGAGTGAAAATAATAGATTCAAACGCTGCTTAATCTAAAGGAATATTCGGAAAGCATAGGCGCACTCAAAAAAAAAATAGGTGGTCCATGGGTACTGCAACCCCCTCCCCTCCGTTGGCGATTTGATATTTTAAACCTAAATTACACAAAAGTCTGCCGAATGAAGATTACAATATGTGTTAAATTTCAGATAAATATCCCTAGAACCACCGGAGTCAGGTATCAATGAATATCATTTTTTAAATTTTAGTTTTGACACCCTGTATTTTGAAAATGGGGCTCCGAAATGAAAGTGGCATAAGTAAAGTCCCATTATTTTAGCCTAAAGAATATGTGGTTAACGTTGACCTACTAATTTGTAACATCCTGTATAATACGCAACGATATTTTCACCTAGTTTTGATACCAATCAATAACCCTCGTTGTGCTGAAATCGTAAATAATTACATATTCTAATTATAATGATACAAATCGTATTCCATGGCCAGCCTACTCGCCTGACCTTAACCCCATACAGCATGTATAAAGTGTTCTTATACGTATTGCCAACCATTACAAAATATTGATAATAATTAATTGGGACAATCTACCTGAAAAAAGAGCAACAACTACCACGAAATATAAATATTTGATAATTGTATCAACAGTATGGGTCAGTGATACCAGGAGCTAATTGCTTAAACAGGGTGTTTCAGGTTTTAATCGGCAAATTTTCGCATGATTTTAATTGAGAAACTTGCATGTATAACACAAAAACGTGTAACACTTCGTTTTGGAGACAGTGTTGAAATTTAAAAAATGTATTTAGTAAAATGTAATTTTTTAAGTAACAGTGATAAAAACAATTTAATTTTCTTATATACATACAAGCGGGAATAGAATACTACGGCGGATTTTAAAAATAAATGAAAACAAACGCAAACCTTTTTAACATTTCATTTCTGAAGTTTATGAGATGCCATTCATTTCGAAGCCTGCCTGATATAGATTCTGCCAATACGAGTAAGAAAGAGTGACATCTGCTGGATTTCGAAATTGTACACTTTTCAACTCATCTTCATTTTTTACTGTTCCGCTTCAATTAAACAGTAGAATATAGGGTATTTTCTAAGTAAGGGCAGAAAATCCAGAGGCGTATCCTACGGCTAAAATTAAGGTAATTTAGTTAAATAAACATACGGTATTATCGAGCTAAAAAGATTCCAAAATTAAAAAGGAACATCAACTCAACATTTTTAATTTTTAAACCCTTTGATATATTTTTAACAAATATGGTATGTTGAAAGGTATAAAATTAAAAAAATGCAGGTTTCGTTAATAACCAGTGGTGGAGCTGTGGGTAGGTACTATCATATATTTTTTCCAAAAAAAACTTCACCTGTATAGTACTGTTACGACCTATCCTTAGTCGCACTAGGGGTATAACTCTAAGACAGTATTCAATAATAACAATATATTGAATTTCGAAAAAAAGACACTGGTTTGGTTAAAATTTCTATCCTGAGAGTGACTTGGGACACTTCCACATTCACTATCCAAAGACCAAAAGGGAACTCCCCCAGCTCTCCTCATGTCTCGAGCATTCAACCCGCTACCCCGTTTTTGCTGAGCTTGCAATGTTCCCCGAGTAGTTGACTTCTACATTGTTCAAAAGTGTGTCACCGTTTCTTTGAACCTTAGAATCACGCAACAATTTTTCCAACTAAATTTTTTATGTATATCGTGTTCTAGAAAAAATATGTGTAAAAATCATTATGAAATATAAATAATTTTGAATACAAACCGGTTTGATGCTCGTTTCATATTTAACTTTAAAAATACTTAATTAATAGTTACTAAAATCTCCATATTTGGCAGTATTACAAACAAAAATTTGAATTCCTATATTTCATTGCAATCTCTTAATTGTTTGTAATTACACATTTTTTTCATGTTCTTTACCGTTCAGCGACCAAACTGATTTTAGTATTTGGTAACAGTAGAGAATTTTTTAATGTAGCATATTACTTTGTTATGCTCTGGGTATAGATCTAAAACAAATAATGAATTATTTTTTTGACAAGAATTATTAAGTAGCTTCAATTTAGTGCAAAATTTAAACTTTTTCTAAAATTAAAAGTTTAATTCTATTAGTATCTATCCGCTTACGCAAACCGTTAAAAATCTAAGCGAATTTATCCTGAAAGTTTCCTAATCATCTGACTCCGAATTCGAAAATCTTCAAAAATATTTTCCTCCCACTTTCAAAATCAAGATCATTTCAACAAGCCCAAATGTGTGATGACATCTGACAGTTAAAGCACCTTAATTAGAAGAAGTCATGTTAAATAACGTTGAAGATCTCCATATAAACACCAGAACACAAATTTTAACATAAATTAGTATGATCAAATTGTTCACTTTACGACTGACATACTGTTTATTGACAGAACTACTTTTTCGAGATATACCATAATGAATTTCCACGTTTGGTTCTATAAAAATCCTCACGCCATAACAAAATCCCTAGTTCAACATCAGTCATCTGTGAATGTATGGATGAGTATTATTGGTATTTCATTATTTTTACTGGTAATTCGTACCGACATTTTCTTGAAAAGTTTGAGTAACTAAACTACTTCCCCAATATTCCCATTGCACTCAGACAACTGATGAGATATTTGCACTATAGTTGGACGAGGCTTTCAACAAGTATGTCAACACTGGTCGCCTACATCACCAGGCTAGAATCCCATAAAGTTTTTTGTTTGGAGGCACCTCAGAACATTACTTTTAAAAGTTCGTGTTGTAAATGAGCAACTACGACAACGAATTACAAGGTGGTTGTGATATAAGTGTACCCCTAGCATTTTTGAAAGGGTTCGAGATTCTATAGGCAGAATAATTTTATAAACGTCAAAAACTTTTTGAAGTAAACGACATAATATAGTGACTTTTTTTGTATTTTGTCTGTTTTTTTTCAGTATGAGAATTTTGGTTGGGCAAAACTATTTTCATAAAATAACACTTGACTGTTCCTTTTGGCGCAAGGATTTATTTCAGAAAAACAGAACACAGAAAAAAACAATTTTATCATCAAGCAGCAAAAGATATGAAAAAATATTTAGGGAGAAATATTAAGAGAATGCAATAGAACATATGAAGACATACAAATTTTGTTTGTATTGTACAAGATGGTATAGTTTTTGCGAATAAATATGATTGTACCCATAGTTTCATCATTGATTACGCAGCCACACAAAAAAAGGTGTCATATGGTTTTGACCAAACTAATAGTATGGGATACCATAGTATTTTGATGCAAAAACAACAAAAAAATAAATAATTTTCACATTTCTTAGCATAGCTATATGTAATTGGGCTCCCTGAATCCAAATCCACCATTAGAAATCATACAGCACACGTCATGTTTTTCTAACCTCGAAAAAACGGTTAGACATCGAGGTTTGTAAGAAATGCATAGAATCATGAAAAATTTGGTATGTAGGGGTTTCAAATTAAGGCTATATTGGTTTTTAGGTTCGCTAGTCACGAATTTGAATTCAGAATTGCAAAACTCAACATGGCGGAGGATATTTCCGAAAAATCAACAGATTAATCCCGAATTAGATCCTGGAGGTTTTGGGGGTTGCTGATCACGAATACGAATTCAGAATTGCAAATTTAACGTGACTGATCCAATATGGCGGACTAGGATCCAATATGGTTGATTTTGGATGAATGTATGCATCCTCAGATAGACGGCTTCTTTAAAACAGGAATAGATGGACCTTTGAATGTGTGGATCTATGGATGCATAACCTGCCCCACTAAATCCTACATAACAGAAACGCCCTGTCGGAGCTGTAAACCCCAAACCTAACACAACCTGCTCATATAAATCATACGCAACAGCTAGCTGACAATCAAAGTGCAAACTCTAAACCTATCATACCCTTCTCAACTAAACTCTGTGCAACAGAAGGGCCCTGACGAAGCTACGAACCCCAAACCAAACATAAAATGCTGCACAACCTAAAGGCCCTAATAAAGCTGCAAGCTCCAAGCCTTACGTAACCTGCTCAACTAGATCTCACAAAACGGTCTGTTGTATAGGATTTAGTTAGACCGGTTATGTTAGGTCTGGCGTACGCAGTTTAATTAGGAGCTTCATGTTGCATAGGATTTACATGAGCAGGTTATGTTAGGTTGGGGTTCGTTCGCAGCTTCATTAGAAACTGTCTTTTGTGTATGACTTAGTTGGTCAGGTTATGTTAACATCCAAAGATCCATACATTCAAAGGTACATCTATTTCAGTTTTAAAAAAGCCATCCATCTGAAGATGCATATATTCATCCACAAAATCAACCATATTGGATCCTGGTCCGCCATGTTGAATTTCCTGGATCCAATTCGGAATTAATCTGTTGATTTTTCGAAAATCTCGTCTGCCATATTGGATCCGCCATGTTGAATTTTGCAATTCTGATATTTGTGATTAGCGAACCTAAAGATCCCCAAGGATAAAATACACCATTAATCTGAAACCCCTACATACCAAATTTTTCATGATTCTATCAATTTCCTACAAATTTTTTCAGGTTAGCAAAAAATGAGGAGTGCTGTATGATTTCTAAAGGTGGATTTAAATTCAGTGCGCCCAATTACACAGACCAACAAAATTTAACTTTTTTTGGAAGCAGAAACTTGAATATATATTTCCGAAGGATTTAGGTGCGCTGAATCCGAATCTGGCAGCAGAATTGCTCAGGTCACGTCAGGTTTTTGAGATATCCTAACCTAAAAGTGCAAAAAACACTGTTTTTCGTCATATTTGAGGTTATGTAGTAATGCCATCTATTCTTTTTAAAAAACTAATACATTGAATCTAAAAGTACAAGGCTCCCTCGTTCGAATGCCGTTGAGTTTGCTCAAATACCTTTTTTTTTCGTTGAGATATCACATGTTGAAATTTTTAAGTTTCTCAGTTTCTTAATTTGCGAAAATCTACTAAGGATCTCTTAGACATCAAGCAGTCGATTGCAATTCAGAAACTTCATACCCATACGGTTTGTGGGTTTGGAGTTGGTGGGCTTGGGGTTTGTAAACTTGGAGTTTGTAGGTTCGAGTTTTGTGGAATTGGGGTTTGTGGGTTTGGGGTTTGTGGGTTTGTGGATTTGGAGTTTGTGAGTTTGAGCTCGTATGTATTGAAGGTTTCTGAGTATGAAGTTTTTGAACTGCAATCAACTGTTTGACGTCTAAGGGATCCTTTAGATTTTCGCATATTCAGAAACTGATAAACTTAGAAATTTCAACATGTGATATCTCAACGAAAAAAGAAGATATTTGAGGTATTCCAAAGAGGGAGCCTTGTACTTTTAAATTATATGTATTTTTTGAAAAAGAATAGATGGCATTACTACATAACCTCAAATATGACGAAAAACAGTGTTTTTTGCACTTTTAGGTTAGGATATCTCAAAAACCTGACATGATAGAGCAATTCTGCGGCCAGATTCGGATTCAGCGCATCAAAATCCTTCGGAAATGCATATTATTGTGTCTGCTTCTTGATCCTTGCTGATCTGTGTTACATACACCTATGCTAAGAAGTGTGAAAATATATTTTTTTGTTGTATTTTTTCTCATACTTCGTCTATTTTTGCTATTTTGGACCTATTTTTTGAGGGTAGAAAAAATGCGACGTGTTAGCGCAATTCTGACAGCAGATTCGTATTCAGCGCCTCAAAATACTATGGGATATCCTAATTTGGTCAAAACCATATGACACTTTTTTTTGTGTGGCTGTGTTATTTATGAAAGCAAAAATTGTTCATTTTATACGTACCAACCAACATACTGAAAACATGTTACAAATTTGTTTAAAATATTGCACAGTTTTCAACTTAAAAATGTTAAATTGATTTTCTTTTTTATTTTGGAAACTGAAGCTCGAAAACAAAGGCCTTAGGATCCTATACTTTTACCTTAATTTTAGTCAAGGTATACGTATTCGGATTTTCCGCACATACTTAAAAAAACTCCTGTAGATTCTCGTTCGTCCAACTTTAACTGTAATTACTAATTTCAGCTTGTAACACTATTTTTATTTTTTACTAATTTTTCGCCTCTTTGATAACCACAGCTTGAGACTGTAAATTCTTATATTTGTTCTTATACGTAGCTTGGTGGTTGTGAACTCCGTCGACAGAGGCTTGACGTCCAGACGTCATTACTTTAACTTTGCAGCAGTCTTTCTTATAATAATGGCTACACAGCCAGACAGTTTTATCCGGAAGCTTTCTGTAGAAGAGGTAATCGTAACGATTCAATATTATTTTCGGATTCTTGATTCCAATATCGAAGTATATTTTTCCTAAAATAAAATGTATAAGAAAAGTAAAAAGGTAACTCATAAGATGTTGAAACATAATCATTGTTTTTATAAGTTAACTTACCACGGAAAAGTATTAATTAATTCATTAAACAATATTATATCCATTACTGGCATTACCAAAAAGACAAAAACCTGGTGCTCAAAGAAGTCAGTACATTAAAACAAATCAGGGTGTAAATAATAATAAAAATCTCAAAACATATCAGTATTTATGAAAGAAAACACTACTTTCGTCAACTCAAAACGACAAATTTTATAAAGTATTTAATTGGCCCAACGTTAAATAAAAACACATTACAAATAAAAACAAAGACTTTTCAAATATTCCAGAACCATAACAAAAATAACCATCCTCACTGCCTAACAATGGTAACCAACTGAGACAGCATATTCTTGTACTTGTCTTTCTTCGGTTTCGGCACGTGGTTGTGAACTCCACTGACATATGCCACACGACCGCTGGTTTCGATGCGATTTTTGCACCGCATTTCCTTTTCCGCGACATAATATTGGCTGCAAAGCCACACCGTTTTGTTTGGAAGTTTCCTGTACAGTCGGTAGTCGTGATCGTCCAGCATTATTTTCGGATTCTTTATGCCCACGTCGAAGTAAATGAGTCCTAAAACGTAGATAATAATTAACCAAGGCAAACAGAAATTGATGTTAAAACTATTTCTGCATTATGAAAAAACGAAAAGACGTCGTTATTCTTACATGTTTTATTTACTAATACCATACGAACAGCTAGTGCTAATAACAGAAACCTAAAACATACTTGTATACCTGCACTATTACAAAAATAAAACTAATTTCACAATTGACAACATATATGTACTTGAATTAAGTATTACCTTACACAGACACAGTATTGTCAAGAATTTGAATATTAAATATGTACACATATTTTACGAAGTACAGGCTTGCAAAAAATAGGAATAAAAAAGTGATATTTAAATCTCTATAGAAATATGTGAAATACGCCATTATAAGCAAGTGAAATGTTTGGCAAATCCTCACATGCTAATAATGGCAGGTATGATATTCGACGTTCTGTACAACAGTTGCAAATAATTAACGAAAAATATTCTTGAAAAGGTATTTTTTAAAAAGGCAACCAGTCAAGTCTTGATTGTCTACATCCGTGGTTATTGTAAGAAATTTTCTGATTTTCATTGTGATACGCGTGTAAAACGTGGTGTTTTTGCAGTCACAAAAAACACGAAGAAAGAAATAACACAAACGTTAAATGTAAACACAATAAAAATTATTTTTAACAAAAGAAATGGTATCTTTAAAAACTGTTCCTGGGTTACGATAATACGCGAGCGGTTCACCCCTACAAAAGCATGAACCGACTAAATTTTTAAAACAAAAACCTACAGCATGAAACTTTTTTTATTTAATAGTGTATTTTTCTGATAATTTACATATTTTTTAATATTTTTCGGCATGGTCAGTCAATTGTTGACAATAAACAAAAAAGTTGTAAAAAAAACAAAAATAAACCAAACCAAAATAAACACTTTTTGTTCTTTGACAAAAATTCGAAAAATGCTTCCTTTCCGGGATATTTACCATTTAATGTGAAAGTGACAAAATCGACAAACTTTCGGAATTTTTTTCTCAAAACCTACTGAACAGATTTTAATTCTAAAAAAATCATCATAATCGGCAGATTTTCTACTTTAAGATAAAATTTTTTGGTATGGGTCAATCATTTTATTGAAGGTCTAAAGCGAATAAAAAAAGTATTTTAACGAAAATTATGATAACACTTCAAATTTAAATTTTCTCTTTACTACTAAACTAAATAAGCTTTTTAAATTAAAATTAACCTAGCGGTCCCGAAAAATAAAAAAGTTATTGGATAATTTATTGTATAGGATAATTATTTTATTTTTATTTTACAAAAATATTAAGAGCAATAAACGTATATTAATTTATTTTTTATTTAATTTTTAAATAATAAATTTTTCGTTATTTTCGACAAGTTCTTGAGTTGAAATAAGCGTTTCATCGTCAATTTCGGATGGAACATTCTGACATTCATCTGAGCACGCACATACTGTACAGCATTTCTGGTTCGATGACAAACAGTTACAATTTTTCGTAGAACATTTTCCACTACATGAACAAAAATATTTTTGAAGCATATCTAACGCAGTTTCTCCTTCGAAATAAAATCTAAACAACCAAACATTAATAGTAATATAATTCTAATCATAAATAATAATTTTTGCATTAAAAAAAGCATGAAAACAATTGCACAAATTATATTTAATTATTATAAATGTAGGAAAAATTATGGTATTTCCGCATTAGCCGATTGAATCATTAAATGTTATTGTTATATATCGATTAAAAATATCCTAATAACATTATGTTTACTGTAAATATAACCTAGTCCAAGATACTGTAAAAAGAAAATTTGAATTTGAATTGTTTCGCGCGCGAGGTAGCGCCACTGACGCCGCCATTTTGATGCGTATGTTTATAATGATTTTCTTTAAAAGACTGTTTTTTTTTTACTCGCTTCAATAAAATGATTGACCCATACCAAAAAAATACATCTTAAAGTAGAAGATCTGCCGATTATTATGCTTTTTTAGAATTAAACTCCGTTCAGTAGTTTTTCAGAAAAAAATTTCGAAAGTTTGTCGATTTCGTCACTTTTTTCACATTAAATTGTAAATATCTCGGAAATGAAGCATTTTTCGAATTTTTGCCAAAGAAGAAAAAGTGTTTGTTTTGGTCCATTTTACAATAAAAAACTTTTCAAAGCCATTTGGCGAGTACTTTTTTTACAACTTTTTTGTTCATAACAATTGACTGACCACGCCGAAAAATATAAAAAAAAAATATGTAAATTATCAGAAAAATACACTTTATAAAATAAAAAGTTTCATGCTGTAGGTTTTTGTTTTAAAAATTTAGTCTGTTGCCTTCATTTAGAAGCATCTTTTTAGGGGTAAATCGCTCGCCTATAAAAGTAGTTTCTTGACGTAATTTTTCAGTAATTGAATTTAAGAAACAAAATTGGTTTTAACACTAATTTTGATTATTAACAGTGAAAACGTAGGATTTTTTATTGAAAATGTATTGCAGAATCGTATGCATAGTTCTGCGTAAGAGAAATCGCAAACATTGAATTTTGTCGATTACAACGCCATCTACTATTTGCACTAAAAAATGGGGGTTCCTGTTTAAGAGTACAAAGTTACCGCCCCTCCCCTAGGGCGGAGACATGACCCGTTTGCCCGTTTGTATAATTGATGCCTAAAAAAAAAGGTTCTCCAATTGCAATCGGACAAATCGATGTCTAAAAAAAAAGACAATCAGGTAATATATACTTTGTGACCCGGGGAAATGGATTTCGGGGGTAGGGACTTGTATAATTAATTGATGTCTAAAAAAAACAGAGTATGTCGAAAAAATCTCACAATTTTCCCGCAACAAACAAAACCCGGAGAAATGACATGTTAACCCGGAGCCTGAAGATGTACAATCAAAACCCAAAGACTCCGGGTCAGACCCGGATATCTGGCAACCCTACCTACAAGGGGTGCAATTAAGATATACCAGATTAGTCAAAAATAAGTGCTGCTTGTCAAATGGAACGTTAACCAAAACAAAAAAAAGCCACCATCAAAAAATTATGTGATACTGAGTAAGTATATCATTTTCTGCAAAATATCAGGTTTTTCTAAAAAAATCAGTTTTCTGATTGTATATTCTGACCTGATTACTTTCCAGGTGGACAGCGGTTGTCAAAATGTATATGTGACTGGATGGATTTAAAGAAATTAATATCATCGTAAATATTCGTAATTTTGAAAGATGACTTTCATTGAGGCTAAAATATATGTATACATTTAAGATTCACCCTACATTGATAACTGACTAGAAATCTGGGACAAATTCCACCAAATACCTCAAAATAAACTAATATCGAATTATGGTTACAATCTGAGACAACATATTTTTGAACTTTTCTTTCTTGGGCCTAGGTTCGTGAGTATGGACCCCATAGATGTGAACCACCCTTCCGCTAGTTATTATTTTCGCTTTACACCGAACAGCCCTTTTGTTGAAGTAATGGTTACAGAACCAAGTGGTCTGGTTTGTTTCTTTTCGGTAAATCAGGAACTCGTGGTCGTCCACTATTATCTTTGGATTCTTCGTTCCAACATCGAAATAGATCGTTCCTAAAAATGAAAGCAATGTAGCACTTAAAAATACAACGTTTCACAGCCTAGATAGACCTAGGCTGTGGTTTTACTTTAGGCAAGACCAGTTACGGGGAAAAGAAACTCGCGTTTGGTTTAGCTTGCTTTTGACTTTGTATTCACATTTTGAATAATAATAATAATTGAGAATCATCCAATGGTTGATATATTGAGTCTACACTTACACTGAATCAATACAACTATGACTGATTTACTTTTTGTATTAAATTAGATATTTCTGTGATACTAAGGCCCGGTACTTTGAGTCTCGGTTAAGACTTGATTAACTAATCAGGCGATTAGATTGTGAATATATTTTAATGAAATAAATCAGTGTATGTACAGTCTAATCATGTGATTACTTAACCAAGGCTTAAACGAGGCTTTAAGTACCGGGCGTAAAACTAATTCCTTGCCAAAAGAATAAGTCGATTGATATTATAAACTTAGCCTTACTTAACCAGAAATATTTCTTGCTGAGAAAAGTAGATAATTCTTCATAGACCAAGCAAATTAAATTTTTACTCGAAAAAAGTCCTATCCGCTAGATTATTGTAAAATTGTCTAAAGGAACATAATACAAGACATCTCTCGTCTCGTGAGTCAAAAAATTTTATTAGCTAACTTTTCTATTTAAACAAATAAGTGAGGAAAACAGTTTTTTCACTTTGCAGGGAAAACCATCAATTTTAGCGAAAAGTGACTCACAGACAGCTTATAGGGAGTAAAATTATCTACAAAATGAGACTGGTTAAATTAAAATCGGTTAATAAACAAAAAAGTTATTGCAAAAAAACAAGAAAAGTGCCCATTTTTTCATTTGTTTATAACTATCGCATTTATTGTTAAAATTTTATAAAACCTATGACAAGTTGAGGGTTTTGTCATAC